>NW_024082004.1:25690-284208 GCF_003009895.1 Hyaena hyaena | reverse complement strand
GAGGACTGATGGATGTGGGGAGGAGGGAGGGATGGGCATGGAGGAGGGCACTTGTGGGGATGAGCACTGAGTGTTATGTGGAAACTAATTTGACAATAAACTATTTGTAAAAAAAAAAAAAAAAAAAGAATCCTCAGAAAGAATTAATCCTGCCAACAATTTGATTTCAGACATCTAGTCTTCAGGTCTGTGAAATAATAAATTTCTCTTGTTTAAAAAAAAAAAAATAAAATAAAATAAAATTATTACAATAGTTAGATATATAAAGGCATTACTACTACATTCCATTACTGCCAGAATTATCTTTTAAATCACTAAATTGATGTCATTTCCCTCTTTACAAGCCTCTGGTGGCCTCTCATCAGTCATAAGTTAAAACACAAAATCATCAGAATGTCAAACAAAGTCCCTCAGTATGTGGCAAGTCTTTCAGCTACACTCTCATGACATGTGAATTCTACTTACAGCACAATGCCCACTACTATGGGTTAAGGACCCCTATAAGACAACTGTCAGGTATATTTAAAGAGAAAGTAATTTATTTGGAAGATGGTCCCAAAAACCACCATAAGAGAGGCATGGTACAACTGAGAAAGTGAAGAGCTCACTCTCAGTGTGATCATTGTTGCAGGCTTCAATGTGCACAGTTCCCTACGGTACTTGTTCTCTAACTTCCATCTGTTTTGAGGGAAGCTTCTGCAGGCTTAGCATATGTCTCTCCAGAGAAGGTCCCTGGGTGGAGCTTAAATGCTGGCAATAAGGGGCTAGCAGCATGAATATGGATAGATGCTGAAGCGACCTAGCCAGTAAAACTATCCGTGTCTGTTACAGTCACGGATCTGAATTACACCAGGTTCCTTCCCACCTCTGCCATGCTTTTCTGGTTTTGTTCATGTTGGATGCTCTTATCTCTAACTGAAGTATCTTTATCCTATAATCCCTCCTGGTAAAAAAGTCCTCATCACTTGAGACTTCACATGTTCCAGGCTACTCAGACTGTCCTGAAGGTTACATAAGTTCCTGTGCCAGCCTGTCAAAGAACAGCAAATAGAGTACTATAAACATGTTTTTATTTCCATTATTTCCCAGATCAATGTAAATCACTTGTATTTGAGTTAGTAACAAGCATTTTCTCAGTCATAAAGATTCAGAATACAGATCCAGAGCATAGAGCTCTAAGGACTTGGAGAACACTCTGCTCAATCTTTAATCTCACAAAGAAGAATTATCGTAAGTTGGGTTGCTTTAACAGAAGACTGGTTGGCCTAAGCCACAGACATGTTTCCTCACAGTTCTGGAAGCTGGGAAGCCCCAGATCAAGGTGCTTGCCAATCTAGCTCCTGGTAAGAGCTTTCCTTCTGGTTCCATCTAGCTCCTGGTAAGAGCTTTCCTTCTGGTTCACAGAAGGGCATGTTGTCTCTTATTCTCACATTCTGGAGAAAGAGATAATCTCTCTCATGTCTCTTCTTATAACAGGTCTTCTCATTGTTTGCAGTATGAATAGGCTGCCAATTTTCCAAATCTTTACCTTTTACTAGTTACTTTTTCCTTATTAATTCCATTATCAATAATGAAGTTATTTCACTCTTCTCAAAAATTAAAAAAAAATATTTAACGTTTATTCATTGTTGAGAGACAGAGAGACAGAGTGCCAAGGGGGGAGAGGCAGAGAGAGAGGAAGACACGGAATCTGAAGCAGGCTCCCAGTTCTGAGAGCTGTCAGCAGAAAGCCCAATGAAGGGCTCGAACCCACAAACCGTCAGATCATGACCTGAGCCAAGGTCAGACACCCAAACAATTGAGCCACTCAGGGGCTCCACCTCTCTTCTCAGATTTTACTATAAGCAGTCAGGAACAAACAACCCCAACACTTCACACAGAAATCTCCTATCTAAATATCCAACTTCATGTCTCAAGGTCTGTCCTTCACAAAACACTGGAACATGAACACAATTCAGCCAGGTTCTTTTCCACTTTATAACAAGGATCACCTTTCCTCTACATTCCAATTTCATGTTCTTTATTTCTCTATGACCTCATTAGAAGGGTCTTTACCATTCATTCTTCCACTAACATTTTGTACATGATTATTTATGTATTCTCCAAGAAGATGGAAGTGTTCTCTGCAGCTCTCCTCCTCAGAGCTCTCAACAGAATTGCCTTTGAAATAAATGATCTTTTCCTAATAATCCTAGCTTCTTCTGGCATGAACCTCAGAATTCTGCCAGCCTCTACTCATTACCCAGTTCCAAAGACACTTTCACATTTTTAAGTAGTTGTTGTAGCAACACTTCATTTTTTTACTATCACTTTCTTAGTTCAGGTTACTATACAAATTAGCATCAACTGAGTAGCTTAAACAAGAAACATTTCTTTCACACAGTTCTGGAGGTGGGAAGCATGAGATCACGGTGCCAGCAGGGTTCAGTTCTTGATAAGAGCACTCTTTCTGGTTTACATATCGCTATCTTCTTGATGTATCATTCTGTGGTGCAAAGTGAGCTAGTTAATTCCCTGGCTTTTTCTTATCAGGGCATGGATTCTCATTCAGGAGAGCTCCATCCTGATGACCTAATCACCTCTCAAAGCCCAACCTCCTAATACCTTTTCACTGGGATTATTGACTTCAACATAGGATTTGGGGGAACACAAACACACAACCCACTGTACATGCCCACCTGGATGCCTATTAACCCCAATTCTAATTCTCTTTCTCATCAATATCCCCGCTATGCTGTGATACACTTTCCAAATTACAGAGTATATATTATTATTATTTGAGTATGTCATCTCTTGGCAAGTAAGGAAGTTCTTTGAAATTTAATCTTGGTCTCATTTGCCTGTATGCTCCTATAGAACCTTAAGGTGTTATTTCCTGAGTTAATGGATAAACAAATACAAAAGTGAATGAATAAGAATAAAAAGAAATAGGCACCAGGTAACAGATAATCACCCACTGTGAACTGAGCATGCTCTTGCTTATTCCAGATACAATTAATAGTTTCTATACAAATCTAGTGTCCCTAATTAAAATACAGGTATACACTTCTAAGATTTTAAAATGGTCTTTTAAGCTTTTTCTGGATATCCTGGTGTATTTTTCCTTCCTCCATTGGGGTACCTAGTCCCTGAAACGGAAATTACTTAATACATTTCATTTCTTGCATTGAGGTCATCTATATATGGGGAAAACCAAGTACCAGGCACATAACACAGTTAAACTGTTTGCTTAAATTTTTCTTTCTAAAATATTATTGTAATGTTGAGCCAAGGGTCACTAACAATATTTCTCTTTACCTATTTGTTGTGTAAAGAACCCCAGCAGATCACTGAGATGTAAGAAACAGATAAGACTAAAGCATTACCTCTTTAGAAGAGCAATAAGGGAAAAAAATCCTGTCCTTTGATACAATAGTCAGAAAACATATATGGCTATTTAATTCTGACAGCAGGATGTGAGTTACTAACATGTCTTGCTTTTCTCCATTTTTATATTTTTCAAATCCTCACTGATAAATTCTTTTAAACTTAAAGAAATGCCGCTCATATATACTTAATGATTGGAAAACCTGATAATTTTTGAAATGAGGACTTTGAAGCTTAATTTTATGTTGTGTATTTATCTTTTAGAAGAAAAATATGTCTTCTCAATAATTATTTTCTCTCCTCTTTGGAAAGAAGTAAAAAAAAAAGACTTTTTTTATACTTTTGAGCATACTTCTGATTTAGAATACATTGTCTGTACAAAGGATAAAAAGAAAAAACTGATGGAACCTACTTATGAAGCACAAATAGGAAATAGTAAATTGCTAATGAGTGAGGGGGGTTTACAAATGGAGTACTCTAGAAAAAAGAGCTTATGAGGGATGTCTTAGAAATAAATTTTAGGTGTGCTTAGTTTTGTTGCTACAAAGTTAAAAGTGTGCCCCCAAAGTGCACAATTTTGTGGAAATAGGGATTAATTCTCAAGGCACTTAAGGCATTTCTAAAGGCATTTCGTTAGTTTGTAGATTTAAAAGTTTCCATTGGAGGAGAGTAGGAGCTCATCAAGTCCAAACACACTGATCTGCAGAACAACAGTGATAATAAGAGCAAAAATCAAACAAGGGTTTCAGTATTTTCCTAATTTTCCTCAAAGATTCAGGATGTGTAAAAGCATAGGACACTTTAGTTGGAATTCAGAAACTGTCAGCTGTTGCTATAATTCTTTCAGGCCAGGATGACTTGGCCTATCAAATGGCATCCTCAGGGCCTACATGAGTTTTAATAAAGTATCCAGAGGAGGAATTCGGAAAAAAAAAAAAACAAAAAAAAAGTTGTGTTATGGAGCCTGAGCCATTTCCCAGGTAATACACAGCAGCTAGAGCAAAATATTAATAAACCAAAAGGCCAGAGGCTTCTGGGAGTCTCTTTGTTCAGGACAGAATATCCTCTGCTGGTTGAATTTCTGGGTTTTTACACTTTTTTCCACTAAAAATTCAACAGTCTTAGCAATTTCTGAAATCAAATTGGTATGTTAATTTCACACCTAAGATACAGTGAAGAAACTTCATGCCAGAAGAAAACAGCTCCATTTTTTTTTAAAGAAGCACTAATGTAGATATATTAATGGATATAAATATAAACATACATATAAATTTATAAATAAATATAAATATATACATTTCTTCCAAGGTGTATAAAGACTGCCTTCCCAAATGTGAAATATTTTAATTTGTTAAGGAATGGAAATTTTAGTAGTACTGCCAAAAATTAGAAAGCAAAGTTTTCATTGTCAATGATTATTTACTTGGGAGCATCCGGCCAATAATGGGGAAAAAAAAGTGTTGAGAAGGTGGAAAAATAATCAATGGTAATGAGAGGCTTTTTTTTATCCTTATTTAAGGAATAGGAAAATTCTTTTTTTTTTAATGTTTTATTTATTTCTAGGAGAGAGAGAGAGACAGCGTGAGCAGGGGGAGGGTCAGAGAGAGAGGGAGTCACAGACTGAAACAGGCTCCAGGCTCTGAGCTGGCAGTCAGCACAGAGCCCGACGCGGGGCTCGAACCCACGAACCGCGAGATCATGACCTAAGCGAAAGTCGGACGCTTAACCGACTAAGCCACCCAGGCGCCCCAGTAATAGGAAAATTCTTATTCTCCTGTTACTGAATCATCATCATCATTTGTGATAATGTGCCAGCTATGGTGCAATTACTGCCCAACATATATCCACACCTTGCAATGTGATTTTTCAACTCCTTTCATTAAGAGGTTAATTTTCCCACCCCTAGCTCTTGAGCTGCATTGTGACTTGCCTAATTAGGTGAAAAATAACCTACTGGCAAAATTGCTACATGTCAGTCCTGAGCCTAAGCTTTAAAAGACCTGTATACCTCTGTATGCCCTCTCAGAACTTAGAGAAGCTGCTCTTAGGAGAAGTTGGGCTAGTCTCCTAGATGAGGAGAGACATTAGCATCTATTACTGGAATGTCTGGATTGGGAGACAGCCAATCATGAGAAACATGATGGAGGCCATCTAAGACCAAGCAGCCCACAAAATACACTATGAACAAAGTAAACAACTGTACCTTTAAAGCCACTATGTTTAGAGCTACTTTATTATAGTGTAAAAGACAACTCACATGCAGTTGAAAACTTGATTCACCTTATTCTCTAATTCTTCTAATCTAATGAGATCTTATTTAAGATCTCATTGAATAAAATTAAGCAAAACATTTTACTGAATTCCTTTATGGTCTGCAATTGATTCTGAACATAGATTTAAGATGTCTTGCTACATAGAGTAGAAATTGTTATATAAAGGCAAAATATAGTTCCTTCTTGCTCTGGATATGTGTACAGAAGGGATACAGAAAAGTTAATACATGGGGATAGGAAACCTTGTCTCTATAATGCCTTCCTTCCACTTCTTTCTTTTTAATACAATTTATTGTCAAATTGGCTTATGTACAACACCCAGTGCTCATCCAAACAAGTGCCATCCTCAATGCCTATCACCCATTTTCGCCTCTCCTTCACTCCATCATCCACCTCAGTTTGTTCTCTGTATTTAAGAGTCCTTTGTGGTTTGCCTCCCTCCCTCCCTGTTTCTATTTTTTCCCCTTCTCTTCCCCCATGGATTTCTGTTAAGTTTCTCAAGATTCACATATGAGTGAAAACATATGATATCTATCCTTCTCTGACTGACTTATTTCACTCAGCAATAGGGAACTAGGAAAGGGTGAAATTCCAAAGCTTCTATCTGCTCTCTGTGCTGCTGAAAGTTGAGATCCAAAGTTAAAGGCTCTTTTATACCCATGCTTTGTAAGACTATAGAAACCAGGTATGATTAGTACAAGGAAATAATAGTAGGGCTTTGAAGTGTGTCATATACTCTGATGGGATTCTTAACATGCCACCCCAAAGCATTGTGCCTTAGCATACTGAATATTTTAAGTTGAAAGAGTTGGAGAAAACAGCAGAATGACCTTCCCCCATCTTTCTCCCCTGAAGCAGATGATACAACCCTTCTATGAGGAGTACCCTCCTTAAACCACAGGAAAGGAACAGCCTTATCTCTGAAGACAGACACTGAGAAGAATCTGAATCAACAAGACTTGACAAGTTTTCCCAGTTTATTATTCTTACCTCACATTCTTTAGGGCCCTATCATATTTCTCCATGACTCTATACTCTCTATAAAATCTAGTATAAAATATTCAGGTTTGCTTAGTTTTTCTGTTCTCATATCCTTAAGAAAGCTCCCATGCCTCATAAAAGTAACATTAAAAAACATGTTTGCTTTTCTCCTATTAATCTATCTTTGTCATTTGAGCTTTCATCCAGCCAGGGAACCCAAGAAAGTCAAGAAAAACTTTCTTCCTTTACTACAACTCCTTTTTTCAAGAAATCATTTCACTTAAGGTTCATTGCCAGTATTAGACCGAGAGAGGAGTGTGTGTTAAAGGTCAAGCTGATCACAACTGTTGGAGGAGTCATGTAAATTCAGTGATGAGAGGAGAAAATTTTGGAGAAGGCCCCAAATTTGGTTACTTGGACAACCCCAGAATCTCCTATCTTCCAAGAGAGGAGGCAATGGTTGAAACATTATATTATTCTCAGTTTACATGAAAATTAAGGTTCACAGCAGCAGAGCATCTTAGTAAAATTTTCTACACTACAGCCTCAGAACAATCTCTTATACTTCAAAACAAGATTTCTAAGAAAATAAACCTTCAAAATTAATTTAACATATCTTTTTTGCCAACCTAATCCTTTGGGTCTGATCTGAAGCTTTTTCTTAAGAACTAAAAAAATGTGGCTTTATTTTCCATCTATGATGCACTGAAATATAATATAATTGGTACCCTTGTTACATATCCTCCAAAAAACTACAATTATCCTTAATTTTTCTAAGTAACAGAAGGCACTGCTACTAGAATGTGTTGTTAACATATTATCATTTTGTACCGATGCAGGAATAGCCTCTCAAAATAGATTTTTTAATCTGCAGGCTCAACCTGCATGAGTCATAATGTTTCTCCAAACTGTGGCTTGCATTTTGCATAAGCCTCTATAAAATAAAAAATGTTTCTTTCCATATTCAATTAATGAATCCTTAAATTGTAAATTACATCCTGAAATAAAAGACAAAAAATCAGGAGTTATGACTCTTTGGAGTCATTGGATTAACATCATCTTTTGTAAGTTTTGTCTCTGTATGTGTGTGTGTGTGTGTGTGTGTGTGTGTGTGTGTGTGTATGCTCATCTTGTTTAATTAAGATTTTCAAAAAAGGAACTGTCGTTGTCTTGATGTGAGACTGATAATAATTGGATAGGCTCAATTTTTCTGGAAAAATGGACATTTAGACAACAGGTGTACTTCCCTGAGAATGGAAATGACAGTGTTTGTTAAGTGTTGTTAAATAGCACCAAATCATTTGCTAATAATATTCTAGCTAATGGAGACCAGGGAAAGTGACAGAAATTAACTCTCTTGATAAATAATGAAGATCCAAAAATTGTGTTTCTTTTATTCCCAACGAGTTCATAAACAGAGATTTATTAAGCATCTTTTATATTCAAGGAGCCATGCCAGGGAACAAGGGCAGGGAGACAAAGCTCCTCAAGAAGCTGAAAACCTTAGAGATGGACACAGATAAGAGCCTGTTAAGAGAGAATGTTAAAAGTGTCACTGGCGAGGGACCAGGAAAGTACTATAAAAGAATTATCCAGACACTGAAACTGCTTCTTGCTGCATGACATACTTCCTTTTCTGTGCCTTTAGATTCAATGTGCTCCATATACCCCATGAATGTTTTTGTAAGTAGTTGATCCTCAAAACAAGACTGAACAAATTCTGAAATTTATTACTTGCATCTGAAAAGAGTACATCTCCAGTGGGAACCATACCTCAGGATTTTACTTCAAAATATTCTACAAAACCCTGATGAAGATGGTGAAACTTACAAAAGAATGGAAGAGATAAATAATACATAGGCACAGGATATCTTATCTGTGTGTTACCCTCCTGTATTTTCGAGGGTCTGGTGGGGCAGGGAAAAAAAGGAGATTCCAAACTCATGTATATTCTCTGCTCTGCTAGAAGTAGAGTTCTATGGTAAATACTTTTTGGATAGCCAAGAGAAAATATAAATGAAGGACACACTTCTTTATTTATTTTTAATTTGAGAGAGCAAGTGTGACCAGAGGAGAGGGTCTGAGAGAGAGAGAAAGAGAGAGAGAGAGAGAGAGAGAGAGAATCCCAAGCAGCCATGACCCTGGCTTCTAAGACCTTGGAACCATAATCTGACCTGAAATCAAGAGTTGGACGCTGACTGAGTAACCCAGGCACCCCAAAGGACCACACTTCTAAATGCAATGAGCTTTCTCTATGAGACAAGTTCATCATTGAGTAATTTGTTTCTCAAATTGTGTAAAACTAAAGTAGGATAGCTTTCTAGGAAATACAGAAAACTCACGTAAAACTTGGCAATTACAAAACAACAAAACACAAAACAAAAACACACAAAAAACAAACAAAAGAGACTATGGAAACCAACTATAACTAGCATAACAAAGGATAATGGCAAATCCTTTCTCTAAACACTGACAATAAACCTGGACAAAACTGTCACAATTGTTTCAAAACTCTGGTAAGCAACCAAAGCCTTAGAGCAGAGAAACACTTATTCAAGAAAAACTTCTAATCTTTGGCAAAAACAGTGACAGTCAATAGCCTTGCTGTCTGAAGCTTCTCTGATAACCCTGTCCCAGCCTGGTTACTGCACTAGTTTTAGAAGGGAAGCGCAAGGCATGAGAAACAGCAGTGACATTGCTATACAGAGATCACTCCCTCTGGGACAGAAACACATACTCTTGCACATGATTGCAAACAGAAGCACACAAACCAAAGACACAAACCCACGGTATCCTCAGGCTGCAGCCCTGGTTGAGGAAGCAATGAAACGACACACTAGCCAGATACTCAACAAGGAGAACTGACAGATGGAATGAAAAGAATCTTAACAAAAGTCCACACATCCTTGAAGATGGGAAGCTATGCTTACATGCAAAGCTGTGCACATGCACAGGGGGCACCAGGCAGGGCCCTCTCATCCACTTATCCCTGACTGAATACGATGCCATGGGCACATGTAGAGAAATACAAGAGGACTCAATGGAAAGCAAATCCAGAAATTTGAATATTCTCCAATCCTCACACAGAGTCACATACAGAGGATGGAAGGGTTACTCAAAGTGTTTGAATACAACCTCTATTTAAATACTGGCTGAGTTGCAATGACACACCAGTGACCATTAGAAACTGGGTTTATAATTTTAAAAAAGCTAAAAAGTGTTTTGAGCAGACACATCAACAGACGCACACTGAGGGGGAAAATAAACTCTAAAGGTTCAATTCAAACACGTTACTAAACAACAACAACAAAAGAAAAAATAAAATCCAGACTTGCTATATTATCTAAAATAATCATTTTAATCAAAATTATGACAAATGTGAAAGCAAATAGGAAAGCGTGGATACACATGTTGAATTGAGCAAACACATAAAAGTTAAGAAAACTATGCATGAAAAACTTTCTAAAGATGTTATTGAGATAATGTTTACATACTACATAAAGGACCCTATTAAGTGTACAATTTGTATGGGCTTTTGTAGGTTCACAAATATGTGACCATTACCACAATTTGAGAACACGGCAATCATGTCTAAATGAAATGCTGTACTCCTTAGACATCACCCCCTATTCCCTGCTCCATTCTCCAGTCCCTAACAGTGACTAATCTCCTTTCTATCTCCACAGATTTGCCTATTCCAGATATTTCATATAAATGGAATCTTATACCATCAGGGTTTTTTGTGACTGGCTTATTTCACTTAGCATAATGTTTTTAAAGTCCATCTGTGTTTGTCTAAGAAGAAATCAGTTACGTTGTCCCAAGTATCTCTTTTTCCTGTTATGGCTGAATATTGTTTCATTGTATGGGTATACTCCATTATGTCCTATGTCCATTTATAGGTTGATGTACATTTGGGTTCATGCCATCTTTTGGCTTTATAAATGAAATTGCTATAAGCATTCATGTGCAAGTCTATGTGTATATGTGTTCCTCTTGGCTGCATACCTTGGAGCATAAATGTTATAACTCTGTTTGAGGAACTAACTCCCAGGCTGCTTTCTACAAAGGGTTGTATCCCTTTACATTCTCACCAGCAGCGTACAAGGGTTGTGATTGTTCCACATTTTAGCCAACAAGTTTTATCTTTTTATTCTAGACACCCTAGTGCACTTTATCAGCAATGTGATTTGCAATTCTCTTTTTCAGAATACTTTAATAAAATAGGTTTTACTCTTTGGAAGTTTGAATGTAGTCTTCTTTGAACCTGTAAAGCAAGCTGCTCCTGGACTTTTGCTTGTTGGGAGTTTTTTTTTTTTTTTTTTTTTTTTTTTTTTTTTTTTTTTTGGGTTTTTTTTTTTTTTTTTTTTTTTTTTTTTTTTTTTACTGATTCAATTTTGTTACTAATCATAAGCCCATATTTTCTAATTCTTCCTGATTCTGTGTTATAAGATTACATACAAATTTATTATAAATGAATTTATCCATTTCTTCTAAGTTGTCCAGTTCATCAACTTATTTCTCATACTACTCTCTTACAAGTCTTGTATTTCTGTAGTGTTGATTATTCTCTTTTACTTCCCCCTTTAGTCCTCTCTTTTTCTTTAGTATGCCTAAAGGTTTATCAGTTTTGTCTTTCCAAAGAACTACCTCCTGGTTTTATCTTTTTTATCTCTTTAAATATTTATTTCCGCTCTGACCTTTCCTTCCTTGTACTAACTTTGGGCTTTGTTCTTTTACTAGTTCTTTCAGGTATAAAGTTAGATTGATACTTTTCTTGTTTCTTGAGGTAGACAGACCTGTATTGCTATCAACTTCCTTCGCAGAAGCGCTTTTGTAGGATCCCAAAGATTTTGGACCATTGTTTTCCTATTTTCATTTACCTAAAGGTTTTTGTATTTCCTCTTTGATTTCTTCATTGATCCACTGGTTATTTAGTTTCATGTTGTTTAGCCTGTACATGTTCATGTTTTTTCCTTGTAATTCATTTCCATTTTCATAAAACTAGTCAGAAAAAATGCTTATTATAATTTTAATCTTCTTCAATTTATTGAAACTTGTATGAGCTATCCCAGAGAATATTCCATGTGCACTTGAAAAGAAAGTGTACTCTGCTGTTTGGGGATGGAATGTTCTGTATCTATCTGTTATATCCATCTGGTCTGTTGTGTCATTCAAAGCCACTGTTTCTTTATTGATTTTCTGTCTGAACAATTTATTTATTGATGTGTTAAAATCTCTTACAATTATTGTATGACTGTCAATTTCCCCCTTTATGTTTTAATATTTGCTATATATTCAGGGGCTTCTATACTGCATCCATAAATATTCACAACTGTCATATTCTCTTGTTGGACTGATCTCTTTACTATTATGTAATGCCTTTGCCTTGTTATAGCCTTTATTTTTAAGTCTATTTTGTTTAATATAAATTACTACTACCCTGGCCTTGTGTATTTGCTTCTATATGCATGGAATATATTTTTTAAACTCCTTACTTTCACTCTATCTCTGCCTTCAGGTCTGAAGCCAGTCTCTTGTAGGCAGGATAAAAATGAGGTTTTTTTTTTTTATTTTTTTATCCATTCAGTCCCATGTTTTTCATCTGGAGCACTTAAACTATTCACAATTAAAGGAATTCTTGATAGTAGGTACTATTTGCCATTTTGTTAAGTATTTTCTGGTTGTTTTTGTAGTTCTCTGTTCCTTTGTTCTTCTTTTATTCTGTTCCATGTGATTGATGAGTTTCTTTAATTTATTCTTAGATTGTCTTTTTAAATTTTTTTGTGTATCTATTAGTTGGTGGTTACCAGGAAGTTCATTCCTAACATCCTAAATATACAGTAGTCTATATTAAGTGGATGGTCACTTCAAGTCACACACATACTAAAAGAACTACGTTTTTACACCTCTCATTTTATGTAGGTCATATTTTACATCTTTTTTTATAAATCCCTTTTTTTATATTTTTAGATATAATTGCTTACTACTTTTGTCTTTAAACTTTATGCTAGCTTTATAAGAGACTGATATTCTACTTTTACTATATGTTCACTTTTACTAGTCAAACTTTTTCCTTTCATAATTTTTTTACTTCTAATAATGGCCTTTATTTTCCACTTGAAAGAATCTATTTGAATTTTCTTTTAAAGCTAATGGAGCAGAGATGAACTTCTTGAATTTTTGTTTGTCTGAGCAACTCTTTATCTTCCCTTCACTTCTGAATGATAATCTTGCTGGCAGAGTATTCTATGTTGTACATTTTTGTTTGCTTGTCTTTTCTTTTTAGCACTTGAAATATATCATGCCACTGTCTTCTGGCCTGCAAAGTTTCTGCTAAAAAGTCACCTAATAGCCTTATGGAGTTTCACTTGAAAACATAACTAGCTGTTTTTCTCTTGCTGCTTTCAATATTCTCTGTTTATCCTTAACCTTTGACATTTTAATTCTGTGTCTTGATGTGGACTCTCTGGGGTTCATCTTGTTTGGGAATCTCTCTTCTTTGTGGACGTGGTTGTCTGTTTTCTTGCCCAGGTTAGGGAAATCTTCAGCTCCACGTCTTCAAGCAAGTTCTCTGCCCTTTTCTCTCCTTCTCTTTCAGAGATCCTTGTAATGCAAATGTTAACATGCTTGAGGTCATCCTAGAAATCCCTTAACCCATCCTCATCATTTTATTCTTTTTTTCTTTTTCTGTTCACCTTGGGTGCTTTTTCTTATCCTGTCTTCCAGATCATTAATCTGTTCTTCTGTATCTGCTTATCTGCTGTTAATTCCTTCTGGTGTCTTTTTCATTTCAGTTATTGGATTTTTCAACTCTGATTCATTCTTTTACTATCTTCTACCACTTAAGTGAAGTTCTGAGTTTGTCCATTTTTCTCTTCAGTCTAGTGAGTATCATTATGATCATTACTTTAAACTCTTTATCAGGCATAGTGCTTATCTCTGTTTAATTTAGTTCTTTTTCTGAATTTTGTCTTGCTCTTCTACTTCAGGTGTATTATTCTGTCTCATTGTTTCTCTTTTTATATCTGTTCCTATGAAGGGGATGGAACAGCTACTTCTAAACGTGAATGAATGGACTTCTGAAGGAATGTTTCCTGCAGAGACCCTACGGCTGTCAGCTTTGAGTAGCTGGCTGGATCTGTAGCAGGCATGGAGGGCAGGTCCCAGGGCAATTTGCACTGGCGAATGAGATGGCTAGAACCAAAGTGGGCATGAGCTAAGGAGCCAGGGCATTCTGGGCAGGAGGTGTCCTGGCAGGATAGCTGGAGGCAAAATAGGTATAAGCCAGAGGTCCCCAGGGCGCTGCATGATGGCTGGAGACAAAGCAAGCATAGAAGAAGAAGCAAACTGGCAGGATGGCTAGAGCTGAGGTGTGCACAGGCTGGGAGATCTGGGGGCCCTCCGTGCATGGGGACTCTGGAAGGACAACTGGAACTGAAGTTGGTCCAGGCCTGGAGTGATCTGGGATGCCTTGCACCTTGTCACCAGGAAGACAGTTTGAGCTGTAGTGGATATTGTATGGGGATGCCCCACTATGTGGGTATACTGGGGGGTCACCTTGGGGGCCTTTTTTGGGGGGGAAGCTGTGGCTGATGGAGGCTCAGGGTCTGGGGCTCACGGAGGCAGGAGCTTGATACCATCTGTGCAATCAACCTGAAGGGGAATATTAACAATGGCACTCACCTGATCACCTGTCCAACACCTGAGAGTGTTCTCAAGCTTTTATATTATATTATAGTTATTGTTTTAAACAATGTTTTTTTTTTTTTCTTTCTGTGGCTGAGGGCAGATGAATCTGCTTCCAGTGTGTCAGTTCTGCAACCCAACCCCAACTGCAGCTCACAACACAGGGGGTGATGTTCCCATCTTTACCAAGTCTCTCTCTTCTGTCGTTGTCTATGGGGTCCCTCCTATCCTTTGTTGTGTGGAAGCTATTCAGTGAACCCTTAGTTCTTTTTCAGGAGGAACCACTTTATATACAGGGGTAGATTCAGTTTGTTCATGGAGGGCGTGAGTTCAGGGTCTTCCCATCCCCATCCTAGATCTCCTCTGGTACAGTCTTTTTAAGCAGAAATGTTTTTTATTTTCATAAGATCCAATTTATTTATGTTTTCTAGGGCCACATATAAGAATCTACTGCCAAATCCCAAAATCATGAAAATTTACCCCTAAGTTTTCTTCTAAATGTTGTAAAGTTTTAACAGTTACATTTAGGTGTTTATCTTGAGTTACTCTTTGTCTATTGTGTAAGGTAAGTGACAACTTTTTTTTTCAGGTGGCTATCCATTCGTCTCAGGATAGCTTTTTTTCTTTCATAGAGAAAACGGCCAACCATGTCTACTGGTTTCAGAGACATACAATGTCTATTGGCTTCACCAATTCACAGTGATTTGGTATTTTTATATATTACGTATTGACCCCCATGATACTACTAGTTACCATATATCACCATATAAAGTTAAAAATACTTTCCTTTATATATCAAATGGCTTAGTACCCTGTCAAAAAATGGTCAACCCCAGATATTTGCTGATTTCTAGGCTCTCAATTCTATTTCACTGATGTATATCCTATGTCAAAACCACAATGTCTTCATTACTGTTATTTTATAGTCAGCATTGAAATCTGGAATGCGATTGCTCTGATTTTGTTCTGCTTTCTCAGGACCGTTTTGTCAATTTTGGGTCCCTGATAATTCAACATTCATTTTTTTAATCAGCTGGTTAATATCCACAAAGAGGTCAGATGGGATTCTGAGAGTCACTGCATTAATCTCTAATTCAATTTGGGGAATATTTCCATCCTAACAATATTAAGTTTTTCATCATTATGTTTCACCAGTTATTTTGACCTTTTGATATTTCTTCCAAGAATGTTTTATAGTTTTTAACAGTAAAGATTTTACAGTTCCTTTGTTAAATGTATTCTCATTTCATTTTTTGATGTGATTTTACAAGAGATTGTTTTTCTTAATTTTATTTCTAGAATTTTGGAATGTTCTTACCACTGTATAGAAATACTGTAGACTGTGTAAATTGATCAATCCTGTAAACTTGCTGGATTTGTTTACTAATTCTAACATTTTTAAGTACATTCTATACATAAGATTTATACAAAATTATCTCTTCTGGAAATAGTGCAGGTGTGCTTCTTCCTCTTGCATCTGGATGCCTTTAATCTTTTTTTTTAACATTTATTTATTTTTGAGACAGACAGAGACAGAATGTGAGTGGGGGAGGGGTAGAAAGAGAGAGGGAGACACAGAATCGAAAGCAGGCTCCAGACTCTGAGCTATCAACACAGAGCCCGACGCAGGGCTCTAACTCATGGACTGCAAGATGATGACCTGAGCCAAGGTCGGACACTTTACTGACTGAGCCACCCAAGTGCCGCAGAGCCTTTGATCTTTTCTCCCCTTACCTGATGCTCTGGATAACCCCTCTAGGACAATGTTGAATACGAGTGGCAAGTGTAGCCATCTTCATCTTATTCCTGGTCTTAGAGGAAAGCATTTTGTCTTTTATTATTGGGAATGATAATAGCTGTGATGTTTTGTACTGGTACTTGATCAGGTTGAGAAAGTTACCTCCTATTCCTAGTATTTTTTTTTTTATCATGAAAGCATTTTGGATCTTGTCAAATAGGCTCAAAGTAAAAGGAAAGAAGGAAATGTACCACAGAAACCGTAACCGTAACAAAGCTGGATGGTTTTACTAATATAATACAAAATAACATTTATACAAAAAATATTACTGAAGACAAAACTGGTAGTTTCATAGTGATGAAGTATTATTTCATTAGCAAAACATAATAACATGAACACTTAATGCGCTTAACAAGAAATCCCCAAAATCCATGAAATATAATTGACATGATGGAAAGAAACATTAGGCAATCCAAAATATACAGCTGTAAACTTGAATACCTAAGTCTCAATAGTTGGTTGCAGAAAATAGTAAATCAAAAATGAAAAAAAAGTCTTGAAAACCAAGGTCAGTCAACCTGACCGACTCAAAATATGTAGCACGTTCTACCCAAAAAAACCATAACACACTGTTTTCAAGTAAACATGAAACTTGCTCTGAAATAAACCATATGCTAGTCCATAAGTCTTAACAAATTTGAAATGATTGAAATAGTACAAAATACATTCTCTAGCCACAAAAGTATCAAATTAGAAATAAGCAAAGAAACGAAATTTGTACAATATGTAAGTATGTGGAAATTAAATAATATAATTCTAAGTAAAACAAGAATTAAAAAAAAATTACAACTAGATTGGAAAATATATTAGAATTAAATGAAACTGATAACATAACTGGTAAAATCACCACACACAACAAAAACAGTGTTTAGACAGGTATCTCTAGCTTAAAACCCTTGTGTTAGGAAAGTAGAGTGATCACACATCACTAATTCAGGTTTCCACATTAAGCAACTACAAAAAGAGCAAACTCAACTCAAAGAGAAAAAAGAACAATAAATATTAGAGACCAAGTGGATTAAACAGAGAACAAGAAAACAGAGATTTTTGCACTTCAAAATATATTACTAAGAAAATAAAAAGACAAACCAAGGATTGAGAGAAAATATGTGCTATAATTAAAAGAAAGACTCCAACACGTGCTAGTGAGGGTGCGGAGAAACTAGGACGCTCAGGCTCTGTTGGTAGCAGTATCAAACATTTTATAAGCACCTTAAAAGACAGTTTTACTGTACGTCAGACAGGCCCTTAAATATTCTGCAGTAATTCCCACCTCCTGGAAGTCATTCCTTTTGTAATCACCCACTCTTGAATCTGTATTTAAATTTTTTAATGTTTATTTATTTTTGAGAGAGACATACAGAGTGTAAGCAGGGGAGGGGCAAAGAGAGAGGGAGACACAGAATCTGAAGCAGGCTCCAGGCTCTGAGCTGTCGGCACCCAGACACGGGGCTTGAGCTAATGAACTGTGAGATCATGACCTGAGCTGAAGTCAAACGCTTAAATGACCTACCGAGGCACCCAGGAGCCACCCAGTCTGGATTTAACATGACTTGCTTCTAACCGGTAAAAGTAGCAAAGGAACTTCCATGATTACATTTTCCAAGATTTTAACTACTGTCTTGCTAGGAGACTCTCTACTTTGATGACTGTGATAAGATAAATTGCTACGCTGTGAGCTTGTGAACTTTCTACAGAAAGACCCACTTTGCAGGGAAGCAGACACAGCTTCTGGCAGACACATATCAAGAAACTGAGGCCATCGGTCTAACAAGCCTTAAGGAAGTAAGTTTTGCCAACAACCATATGGGCTTGGATGCAGATTCTTCTCCAGCTGAGACTTGAGAAAATATTACAGCCAACACCTTGATTACAACCTTATGAGAGACCCAGAGTCAAAGAACACTGCTAAACCAAGCCAGACTCCTGAACCCCCCAAAATTAGGAGATAATCCATGTGTGTTTTTTAAGTCACCAAATTTGCAGTTTGTTTTTATATAACAAAATATAAGCAATTTCTTAAACAATAAAACCTAGCAATTTCAATCCTAGGTATGTACTTAGGAGAAATGAAAACATGTGTCCACACAAATATTTATACACCAATGTTCATAGCAGCACTATTTGCAATTGTCCCAAACTGGAAATAGTGTAATTATCCATCATCTGGTGAATGGATAAACAAAATAAGGTGTATCTATTCTACAGAATACTATTAATTAAAATGAACATGAATAAACTTCAAAAATACTGTGTTAAGAAAAAGGAGACATATGCAAAGACTACATATGTATGATTCCTTTTATATAAAATATTCATAAAAGGCAAATCTTCTTTAACAGAAAGCTCAGTGGTAGACGAAGGTGGCAGTTATGAGTGGAGTTTAACTACAAACTCACAAAGTTGTGCACTTAAAGTAGGTGAAACTATGGTATGGAAATCACATTTTAAAACAGAGTTTAATCCTGATGGAGATCTTACCTTAGGAAAAACCTATTTTCACCCTCTGGTTACTGTGTCCCCACAATGTAGCCCCAAGTGGAACCCAGAGAGTGCCCTCATCAAACCATCAAGAACTTTTCCACCCACAACAGACTTCTCATGGACTGTGGCTTCTTTCAGCAGCTAAACAGAAGATCAAGGTGATCTGGCTGCAGACCTTAATGGAAAGAGGGAATTTCTGAACTGAGTCTTGCAGGCAAAGTAATATTTATAGAGCCTCAAAAGAAGAGAATTATAAATAAAATAAGGAAAGACAGAAGCAAGGGCGCATAGGTGACTCAGTCAGTTGAGTGTCCAACTTCTGCACAGGTCATGCATGATCTCATGGTTTGTGAGTTTGAGCCCAGCGTTGGGCTCTGTGCTGACAGCTCAGAGCCTGGAGCCTGCTTCAGATTCTGTCTCCCTCTCTCTGCACCCCCTCACGTTCTGTCTCTCTCTCAAAAAAAAAAAAATACACATTAAAAATATTTTATTAAATAAATTTAAGAAAAGAAAAGACAGAAGCAGGAAAGAACAAAATGTACTTGAGGAAGACTAAGTAGCTTGTCTTCTCTGAAATGTTGCAGAAGGAGGAAATTGCAAAGATGAGAAACACTAGCATTCTTAACATGGGCCAGTCTTTATAGGTAAAATCTGTGATCATCATTATCATTTCTTTCATCATTCAGCAAATATTTACTGAAAATGTGCTGCATACAATGTTCTAATGTAGGGATGAAGTATGCAACATATATAGTCTCCAGGTTGGACATATGCCTTAGAAAATGGTAACATCTTAAGAGGAAGAATCCTCTATGACAATACTTATCCTGAGAGTTTCCCCTCATTCTCCTTACATCAACAGAGAAGTAAACAGTTAGAGAAATCTAAGGTATTTTTTCTCCACTCTAAAACACTCACTGTCCCAGAAACCATAGGAGCTAACAAAGAAGAGCACAGTAACCTGACAACTTCCTTTTTCTTAACCCTAAATTAATATAGATACATGCAACAAGGTCAGAGATTCCAGGTCTAATTAGTAACTTTGCCAACCTGTACTTCTTTTTAAATGTTTTTTTTTTTTTTTAATTTTATTTCTAGGAGAGAGAGAGAGAGAGAGACAGCATGAGCAGGGGAGGGTCAGAGAGAGAGGGAGACACAGACTGAAACAGGTTACAGGCTCTGAGCTGGCAGTCAGCACAGAGCCCGACATGGGGCTCGAACCCACAAACCGCGAGATCATGACCTAAGCGAAAGTTGGACGCTTAACCGACTAAACCATCCAGGCGCCCCTGCCAACCTGTACTTCTAATGTGCTGCCTCAGAAGCACTGCTGGCTAACAGCTGGTGACACCCGCACTTCTACACCAAGTCATTGGACAAGGGAGAACTAGTAACAATGCAGCATAGAAGGTGCTCCAGGCCTTATAAAAACCCTATGTTTCAATAAGTCAGGGTGGAAAAAAAGACTGCTCTTATTCAACATTTAAAAGGAGAGTCCTATGGCACTGTTGTCTTTTACACTCTGCAGAAGACACAATGCTAAGGAGCACCTTTCTTTGGAGCTGTAATCAAGTTGCTGAACTAGAGACTGTGCTACCCATCCTTTGCCTTCCATCCTGGTGTCAGTCAAATTAGGCCAAGTCCTCTGCTCAGGCCGATGTTTTGGTACTTTCCGTTAGCAGTTAACATACAAATTACATGCATTTAGAGCTACACAAATTACTTGAGGAACTCAGCTACATTTGCAAAGCTAGGCCATTTCAAGGAGGTAGCGGCCACACAGCCATCATGAAAGCTACCCTCTGACTGTTCAGCTGCAGAGATTCATATACAAATCAGATCGGCATGAAAAGCCCAACTGGAAATGAGGAAGCCAACAAGAGCCATGGTTAAAGTAATTATAGCTCTAAGGAAAGCTTTCAAGAATTGGAAACAGATTCCAAACTTCTCGTTTACCTTAATTGGCTTCTACACAAATATACATATAGCCCATCTGTCTGTATGAACACACATTCTTCTTTGTTTGGGTTAAAACTTCATTTCATTCCTTGGCTAACTGCTCTAGGGACATCAGAAAGTTTTGTTCTGAAGTGTCAGAATGTCACAGAGTGGCTCACTGAAACCTACAATAGAGAACAATGTAAAAGGCTGTGAATGTGACATTCAGTTTAAAGGCCACACTGGGAGCAATAATAACCAATACGTGAAAGGTGGGGCTGGCTGCATCCACAAACTGCTGCCTTGAGATTACTTCTCAAGCTTTGGTTCCTTAAGGAATTTTCCTAGGCACTCTTTCTCTCCAGTTCTTCCTCAATGATCTGACTTAGCTCTGTCAATTAAACTTTGCTCAAGTATTTGTAGAGAGACATTCTCTATCTTAATTCTTCTAGACAGAAAATAGGCATAAGATGAGTAACTTCTGGATCTTTGGCCTTTCTACTTGACTCTGAATGACTAATGCTACCACCCTTTTTTGAGAGGATGAAGGAAAAAAATGTGAAGAGATTCTGCATAATGTACCAAATGTAATTCTACTTCTCTTAGTATAAAAATAATTATGAATACTTATCTCTAAATAGCAAAATAGTAGTAACTATAATAGTGTTTCAAAAGTTAGCAGAAAATGGGCATCTCGGTACTCAATTGAGTAAGTGTCCAACTCCTGATTTTGGCTTGGGTCATGATCTCGCCGTTTGTGGGTCTGAGCCTCACAGTGGGCTCTATAGTCACAAGAGAGAGCCTGCTTTGGATCTTCTATCTCCCTCTCTGTCCATCTCCCACTCAGGCTCACTCGTTCTCGTTCTCGTTCTCTCTCTCTCTCTCTCTTTCTAAAAAATGAATAACCATTTTAAAAAAAAGATGCTAGGGGCACCTGGGTGGCTCAGTCGGTTAAGCATCTGACTTTAGCTCAGGTCATGATCTCGCAGTTTCTGAGTTCCAGCACTGGGTCAGTCTCCACGCTGACAGCTCAGAGCCTGGAGCCTGCTTCAGATTCTGTGTCTCCCCCTTCTCTCTACCCCTCCCCAGCTCATGCTCTGTCTCTCTGTCTCTCAATAATAAATAATTTTTTAAAAAAAGATGCTAATTGAAACTAGTTGGAGAAATACAAATATCATATGACTTCACTCATATGAGGACTTTAAGATACAAAAGAGATGAACACAAGAGAAAGGAAGCAAAAATAATATAAAAACATGGAGGGGGATAAAGGAGGACTCTTAAATATACAGAACAAATAGAGGGTTGCTGGAGAGGCTGTGGGAGGGGGGATGGTCTAAATGGGTAAGGGGCATTAAGGAATCTACTTCCGCAATCACTGTTGCACCATGTGCTAACTAACTTGGATGTAAAACATAAAAAAAATAAAATATTAAAAAAGAGAAATACTTATAGAATTTAAAAAATAGTAGAAGATTTGGGCTGAAAGCAGAATATCCTAACTTCTTGTTCCAAGGACAGGCCTCCACTCAGGTGATATGGACTAGACTCTGTCTTTTTTTTTTTTTTTTTTTTAATTTTTTTAATTTTTTTTATTTATTTTTTTTTACAAATAGTTTATTGTCAAATTATTTTCCACATAACACTCAGTGCTCATCCCCAAAGTGCCCTCCTCCATGCCCATCCCCCCTCCCCCCCTCCATCAGTCCTCAGTTTTTGTCAGCATTCAAGAGTCTCTCATGGTTTGCCTCTCTCCTTTTCCCCCACCATTTCCACCCTTCTTCTCTCCCTTGGTCCTCCGTCAAGTTCCTCCTAATCCTCCTATACGTGCAAACATATGATACTTGTCCTTCTCTGCCTGACTTATTTCGCTCAGCATAACACCCTCAAGGTCCATCCATGTTGCTACACATGGCCAGATTTCATTGTTTCTCATTGCCATGGAGTATTCCATGGTATAGATAAACCACATCTTCTTGATCCATTCATCTGTTGATGGACACTTAGGCTCTTTCCATGTTTTAGCTATTGTGGAGAGTCCTGCTATGAACATTGGGGTCCATGTGCTCCTATGCCTCAGCATTTCTGTATCCCTTGGGTAAATTCCTAGCAGTGCTATTGCTGGGTCATAGGGGAGATCTAGTGTTAGTTTCCTGGGGAACCTCCACACTGTTTTCCAGAGGGGCTGTGCCAGTTTCCATTCCCACCAACAGTGTAGGAGGGTGCCCGTTTCTCCACATCCTCGCCAGCATCTAGAGTTCTCTGATTTGCTCATTTTAGCCACTCTGACTGGTGTGAGGTGGTATCTCAGTGTGGTTTTGATTTGTATTTCCCTGATGAGGAGGGATGCTGAGCATCGTTTCATGTGTCTGTTGGCCATCTGGATGTCCTCTTTGCAGAAGTGGACTAGACTCTGTCTTATACAAGTTGTGAGCATAGTCTGAACAGCCAACAGCTGACTGTGGGTAGGAAAGAGAATTGGGGTATTCCTGATAAAAGCTGCCATTGCCTCCTTCACACTTGCCTCCCCAAGAGCCATGGTACTTTCAGTGAAGAGATAGTATTCTTTCTTAATTTTCATCATTAGAGATCAGAACATTTCATTTACTTCCTGCAAGCAATGAATTTCCAGTGACAAACATTTAATCTGATGTATAACTATGCAAAGACAATTTGTTTACTTTCTTGAACTTATAAAAATTGTCCTTCATTAAAACAACCATGGGGTATAAGAGCTATCAAACCACAATGGGAAAATACAAGGAAAACAAGCTGCAATGAGTAATATATGAACTTACTAAATCATATTTTCATTTTATCTTATTTATCATTTTGGGATGCCTAGCAGTTTTGAAGTATACCCAGATGCTGGCCAAACAGATCACTCAATGCCAATAATGAAAAAGTGTCTCATTTGAGGAAATTATAGAAGCCTAGCTATACATGAAGGAGAAAAAAAATGACTGAAGGCAGAAACTCACTTGTGGATCACAACTCAGAACCCAGTATATATTAGAAAGTATCTCCAGAAAGCCCGGAGCCATAATCTTGTGTCTAATGCTGGTACAGAACCCACAACTGACATCCTTGTCTGAGTTTTCATAGGCTGGGCTCAGGAAGATTCTGACAGACACAGTCTACACCTCACTAATATTTCTAATTTTTCATTTATTTAAAAACAGTTTGTTGAATATCTATCATGTTCAAGGTTTTAAGACATAGAAGGATAAATAAAACATAGCCTTTGAACTCAAGGAGTAGTTGAACTCCTTGAAAGTAGAGTGCCTCTTTGTGGTAAGAAAATTCTTTTTGACTCCCAACATACTCATTTCCCTAACTACTTTCTAAAATATTTTCCACCTTGAGTTTGTTCATGTCAGTAACACTAAAAACCATCGCTCCACCAACCAATGCCCCAAGTATCTTGAATTGTGAACCTCCACGATGGTTCACTATAAATGTGTTGCATATAGGTTGATGTCTGTCTTTGAAAGAAAGGAAAGGCATGAAAATATAGACAGGATCACCTTACATCCAAGAAGCCCAGTAATATCAATAGGGAAGCAGAAAAGTGTATATAAAAAAGAGTTTAATAACGTACTTTGGGCTAGGTCACATGCCAATGTAGCTCTATTCTACTGCTAAGCAACGTAAGCCAAAAATTTATTTTAATAATAAATAAAAGATTAAAACAGACCCTAAATGATTTTATGGAATGATTGTTTAAAAATAAAGAAAAGATGCACTAATATGTAACAAAGTAAAAAAGAAGTTAGGGCAGTTGATGGTGTGACCACACTTCCAGAAACTGAGGGGACGTAACTTTTTTTATTCTCTCTGCATTACCTACATCTCCACCAAGCTAGTTGATACTGAAGGAACTACGTTCCCCTTTCTGGCTCCATTGACACTTTATAATATGAGGCAACAGCTGAATCTAACTGGCCAGAAAGTAAGTTTCTATACCATTTTGGAACTTTAATTGAACTAAGCATGTGACACAAAAGCCTCCTTTCCTGCCTATGGCATCAAGAAACTGGTCTATTTAGACATGAGGATGGCATTCAAGAGAGCAAAGGATGGGAAAGTAAGTCTCATCAACAGGCACTTGGGAGGAGCCTACCTGGGAGTGACTTGGGGGCATTTAGGAAGCTATCTTTTGAAAATTTAATTTTTAAGAAGACAAGTGAAATATTTCGCACAAGACAGGAAGCACAACTACAAAATATTAATATTATAATCCAGAAATACCTTCCTGGAAGCCTTGCAGACAGTTGCACCAAAGTCCAGTGAAAACTATCAGAGATATTCTGTTAAACATAGTAAATTTTACATAAACTATTATCTTTGTTTAATTCAGATAGTTCACTAAAATTAGAGCAAAGAAACTGAAAGTATAAATTCAAAAGGAAAAAAAGAACTAGAGTGGCTAACAGTAGCTAAGAGGTCACCCAAATTCTGCACGATGGAAAATGAACAATGAACAGTGAATGATGGAATAATTGACTTAGGTGAAATTGGGCTGTGTACAGATATATATAAGGAGAAGCAAACAGATTAATCCTATGGAAGCCCAGAGAAGTGCAGTATTTGCAATCAACAGACAAAGAGCAGCCAAGATGACAGCTAGGGTTGGTATACTTATTATGTGAAAACCTAGTTACACTTGAAATCCACTCATTCAATACAAAATAAGAAGCAACTATCTCTCCTCAACTCCTGAGGGAAATGATTGGATATGGATCTGGAGAATTCAACTCCGGAGTCTCCAGATTCAAGAACAAGTGACATAGGTGAGTGTAGGGCTGAAGCCACTAAATGACAAAGAGAGGAATGTGTGGTAATCTGTACATTGAGGACTTCCCCACAATTCCCCTTCCCCTACCATCTGCTTTCTTTCACCCAGTTCCAGGGACTCGTGGTCACACAGAAGACTATGAAGTTCTCTACAGAAAATTAAAGTCTCCAGAGAGAAGGTAATGAGTAGGAAGGGAATGAGGGAGGAGAAACAGCCTTTCCTGATGTCTGTGATGATATTTAGGACCCAAGTGTCAAACATACCTGTTCAACAATTAGCAGATAATGTTTAATTAACGTCAACACTACCCATCTAGTCTTTTCAGCTAAATCTTAAGCTTTATGAGTTCAGAGCCCATTTCTCAATACAGTAACTTTTTTCAATACAGTAATCTTCTGTGTAACAGTTTTTCTATTAAAGGGTCAGTTCAGTGGTGATCACTTTGATCAAAAAAAGTCAGTTTTCAATGATAAACACAAATCCTGGACACAGAGAGAATAAGGATTTCCAAGTGATATAAAGGGATAAGTAGTATACATTATTTAGAGAATTCTTCTACCCCTTTTAATTGTGATATGTAAGAGCCAGGGAACAGAGTGTTGTGTGTTTGCTGACAGTAACACTTGATTTCTTCTTTTGGTGCATTTACCTTGTCCAGAGCCCCAAAAGTGAAGTGACTGCCTCAAATTTTATGTTGTTAATCTGTACTACTTGTTTTTAATATCGGTATTAAAAGAGAGGTCCCATGATTATGAAATCCCTTGTGCTCTAAGAAGCACATGGGAGTCTGCAAATTTTAATAGAAATACAAATGCAAACCTAAGTGTAACACACACACATGCATGTGCACTTGTGCGGGCATGTGCTCGCGCGCGCGCGCGCGCGCACACACACACACACACACACACTCAAGTGCTTTTCCTCTTGGGACCTAATCAGAATCACTCTTTTCAAGTATGTTCTCACTGATGTAAATCTCAGTCTTAGATAAATGAAACACACTGGATTATTTGATACAAACCAAGATTTGAATCCATTTTCCATTTTAATAAGTAAAAACAACTCAAACTTTGATATCAAACCCAGAATGCAATTTTCACAGATAGAATTTCTTTTAAAAAAAGTTTCCCTGGGCATATTTCAAAAAATAGCTAGCTCATTTTTAAAGTAGTAAGGCAGTAGTAGTATCTCAAAGTTGAATTGTGTCAATTCTTAACATATTCTAAAGCCCTGTAATACTTGGATAAATATACTGATTGCTCAGGCTTTAATTATATCCCTTTTTAAAAAGACTAAGCCTGTGAAGCTGGAAGCATAAATTATTAGAATAAAAACATGTCCATTTATATTAATTAATGGTCATCCTCAAAATATAAAAATATCCAAATTGGCACTTACTATACATGGCTCTTAATTTTTTAATTATGTATTTTCTTGGTGTCAATAAAACTTAATGCTCACATTTTTTTCTTGTGGCTAATGGGAAGAGATATCACAAATCTCTCATAGAATACTATGTGATGTCGAATTCTGATTTTGTGAATTACTGGTGATGAGTCCCTGTGTTGGGACCCTTGATAAAAATGGTGAACCAGAAACAGTAATTAATCAAAAAGTGAGCTCATTTTTAGGCTAGGCTGAGGACTCTTTTTACTACAGTCCAGTAAGATTTTACATTTAAACCACAAATTTCACATTAGTGTATTAATGTGCCCCCAACATTTAGCATTTGGCAAGAATTCATCAATAGTAGTAGTTGGATACACAGACAGTTGATGACCTATTTCCTCATCACACGCTAGCTTGTTTTACCACTTGTATTCAAGGACATGCTTTTCACAGACCATGGGACCCAGCAAATCTAGCCACAGTAGAGTAGAACAGAGGCCTCTGCCTCTTCCACAGGCAGTCAATGTCTTTAAGGCCAGTAGCATGTGAAGTGATTTGACATGGCAAATTTACCCAATGTCATAAGTTTCTAACCCAGTAACATCCCTTATGTTGGGTATTTTGAACATACAAACTTCAGAGTTAATCATAAGTTGATAGCAGCAGGCACATCCCAAATATATACCAAGACAGAAGAGGACACAGAAGCAATTAGAACCATTAGCAATAAAAACCATGAGGGAACCCACTCAGAGTGCCTTTGATTCTAAAAGTCTAGAGTTTACCTAACTTAGAGTATAATGGGCAATAAAATGATAAGGGGACCAAGTGAACATAGTTAAACAGCCCATCTGCTATGTTGAAGAACATTTCCAAACCAAAGAATACAAGGAGGTACATGACGTCCAGGTGACTTAGGGATAAAAGAGATTACTAATGAAGGGATGGGCACTGGGTGTTGTATGTAAGAATGAATCATGGGAATCTACTCCCAAAGCCAAGAGCACTGTATGTTAGCTAACTTGACAATAAATTATATTAAGAAAATTTAAAGAAGGAAATAAAATACATGGTCTTCTTCTTCCTCAAAACAAAGCAAGCCTTCCTCGAAGACTGTGTATTATCATAACTATAACAATAGTAAAGAACAACAGTGACTGACTCACTGCCCAAGCACAGTGCCAACTGACAAATAATTTGCAAAATGTCACCAAAGAACATTTAATTAAGTTGATAATGGCCATCTCTGTTAGCTTTGTGTATAATTATTGTTTCCTTAACAAAAACAAATTAGCTTTAATAGTAAGTCAGACGATGTTTTCAATCTCCACAGGATTTCTAATTTGTAGGCTTTTCAACTGCTGATTAATCAAAACTGTCCAGAAAATATGCTCTCAACTCCAGGCATCTGCCTCTCTGGCACTCTCTTAGCCCCTGAATGTCTACTAATTTACTTTCTTCACACTGGAAAAATTTTTGCTTTTGTCTACAAAGAGATAATTCTGTTTTCTAAGAATAGATGCCACACCGTGTCAAGCATGTGGTAGAACTCCAGGATATGAGTATAACTTTGAAAATTTCAAGCAAGTGTTAGACAACTCCCATGTTTATGGAAAGAATGGTCCTCAAAAGCTTCATGCAATGCCAAGACAAGACAGATTTTGGAATGTGAAAATATCTTCTCCTTGTCAAATAGTTTAAAATAATGACTTACTTCTGGCATCTGAACATAATTAAAGGGGTTGTCATACCTGCCTACAAATATGAAAAACCATTCAAGAGACAGCGTGAGCAGTGGAGGGTCAGAGAGAGAGGGAGACACAGACTCCGTAAACAGGCTCCAGGCTCTGAGCTGGCAGTCAGCACAGAGCCCGATGCGGGGCTCGAACCCACGAACCGCGAGATCATGACCTAAGCGAAAGTCGGACGCTTAACTGACTAAGCCACCCAGGCGCCCCTCAAATAAATTTTAAAACATATTTTTAATGATATTTCAATTTACTTCTGTCCCAAGTGCTTCACAACAGCTACCTGTCAAAATCCTCTCTTAAATTTCTTAAAACGTTATTGTCCTGTGTCCTTCCTATTAAGCACTGGCATTAAGCTTTCTTGAGGTTTTGTAAATTGTGAATACATTTATTTATTTATTTATTTATGCATTTATGCATTTATATATTTATTTTTTATTTATTTATTTTTTTTTTAAAGGATAGTCTCTTTTTTTTTTTTTAAATGTTTTATTTATTTCTAGGAGAGAGAGAGAGAGAGACAGCATGAGCAGGAGGAGGGTCAGAGAGAGAGGGAGTCACAGACTCTGAAACAGGCTCCAGGCTCTGAGCTGGCAGTCAGCACAGAGCCCGATGCGGGGCTCGAACCCACGAACCGCGAGATCATGACCCAAGCGAAAGTCGGACGCTTAACCGACTAAGCCACCCAGGCGCCCCTATATATTTATTTTTTAGAAGTAATTTGGGGATGGAACATTACAGAGATAAAATAATAGCTCTGAGACAACCCGGTTAAAACTATAATCATAATAGGCAATCTCTTCCTTAGGCAAACACGTCAGGAAGAAACATCTTTCATAAGGGCTAAACTAGCCCTTGGTAGCACCATGCTCAACAAATAACTCAAAGATTCCAAGGTCCTTGTGTATTCCCTTTTTAGCTCATTTCTGAGGCATCAGAGGTCCCATTTTAAGTCACAAAGATCTACTGCTTTAGAGGAACCTCTATTTTTTAGTAATCATTCAAAAACTGGAAATCCAGGCTAGCTTTCAACAGAAGTACAAAGCCTAAGTTTTCCAGGGTCTTTATAGTAATTATTTTTAATACTCCAAAGGACCTTATTTCTTTCAACATGAAATTATCTTCCCCACCCTCCCCCTTTCCCTTAGCTGTCTTCACAGAGATGTATTTCTGATATGTTTAAATATTTCAATTCAATTTGACTGAATTTACAAGTGACAAGACAACCATTAAGTCTCAAGAATTATGAAAGCTCACAAAGAAAATACTTCAAAGCATGTGGGAAGAGGGATAATATCCAAATGCTAAGGTTTTCAAAATCAGTTCAGTTCCTGGAAGTCTGAGGAAAGACTTAGTGTTGGGAAAATAATGTGGAGAACCATCACATTTTTAGCTGGAAGTGCATCTCCTCAGTGCTCCCAATAGTACCGGAATGAGAGCTCTAAGGACAGATGGGTCTGGATAGATGGTCGTCCGACACTAAAACAAAGTCTCTGTGATCCTCTATTAAGAGTGACCAGGAAACATGTACCCCAATGTTCATAGCAGCACTCTCAACAAGAGCCAAAACATGGAAAGAGCCTAAGTGTCCATCAACCGACGAATGGATCAAGAAGATGTGGTTCATCTGTACAATGGAATACTCCATGGCAATGAGAAAGAATGAAATCTGGCCATGTGTATCAACATGGATGGAACTTGAGGGTGGTAAGCTGAGTGAAATACGTCAGGTAGAGAAGGACAGATACCATATGTTTGCATGTATAGGTGGAATAGGAGGAACTTAATGGAGAACCATGGGGGAGAAGAAGGGAAAAATAGTTGGGGCGAGAGAGGAAGGCAAACCATGAGAGACTTTTGAATGCGGAGAACAAACTGAGGGCTGATGGGTGTGGGGGAGAGGAGAAGGGGGGTGATGGGCATGGAGGAGGGCACTTTTGGGGATGAGCACTGGGTGTTATATAAAAACCAACTTGACGATAAACTATTTAAGGAAAGAAAAAAGAGTTCCCAGGATCTCTCAAATGTCCATGGGTGGCTATGAAAGAATTTTCATCATAACAATGGTCAAAAGTGGCATTAGAAAGGAGAAAACACCAATATACTTGATTAGATGGTATTATAGCCAGGCTTCAAAGGTTCAACAATGCCTTCAGGAATGCAATCAGTAAGAAAAGCCATCATGCTTTGCTTGTCCTGAAAGGGTGAGTTATAAGTTACACAAAGCTGGGCCTTGCTGCAATGAGTGCAGTCAAGTTCAGCCAGAGCCCACGGAGAAAACCAACATGCTCCTCAAAGCCTACTCCTTTACCGCCATGGTGATGCCTTCTAGAAGCTTTCTCCACAAGGTGGTAGTCATGAAAGGCGTGAGTGACAGGAAGAAACTTCAACAGGTGAACACTGTATCAATGATGTCAAGTTAAACCGAAATAGAGTGCTTAAGTTCCGAAGACAGTTGCCTCTAACGTGGTCAGGTTTCCCTTTCTTTTCTACCACCAGCAGAATGTGGTGGGGGGTGGAGAGGCTTATGAAGAATATATGACAACTTACATTTTTGTATGTAAGTTGTATGTACTTATATGTCAGTATGTAAGTTATGTCCTCTGCTCTGTGATTGAGGAGTTTTCATATAAGCTTTTATTTACTATTGTTTCTATTCTATGTGACAACTAAATCTCCCTTAATGTTACTTATCATATCAGCCTGCATAGAAACATCTTTCCCTTTCTCTCTCATTAGCCATTAAATTCACTTATTCTGCCTGATAGCACTATCTTTTTTTAATCTATATATATTGCTCTATCAGCACTGAATAATTTCAAAGTAGTCTTAGCTGGTCTTGATCTCCCTGCCTCTGAACTTTTTTCCACTCTCTTTATTGCCAGTATAAGCCCAGGCCTCTGTTTAATATATATAAAGATTATATAATATATATAATGTACATAAAGAACATGCTTCATCTAAAATAACCCTTCAACATGCAAATTGGTCCCATTACTGTCCTGTTTAAAATCCAGCAACTTTCCACTTTTTTGAGGATAAACCCAAGTCGGATTAAATGGTACAGGATACAGGATCTTAACAGGAGAGGAGTGACACACTCATAGTAACAGCATTTCAGGTAGATTTTATAAGTGGCTCATTTATAAATATGTGGGGAAACAATATGAAACAGTGTGGTGGGATTAGACTCTGTCAATATGGCTAACCTAGAATCACATTTTCCAGAATCTCTTTTGTTGTATGGTCTGAATTTGAGTTGATCAAAGGGAAATTCATTTTGACACATGGAAGGCAGAAGTAAAGCAGTGTCCATTACAATCTTGTCACGGACTATGAGCCTGGAGTTCTCTCTTGTCCAGAAGGAAAGCTGATGCAGAATTGAATACGATAGAGGCTAATGTCTGGGAGCACACAACAGCCCTGAACAGGGGTTTCATCTCCATATTTATTGAGCTGACAAGATACTACCCACGTGGTGAATGTGAATAAAACGAGATCTTACACACGTGAACATGGAGAAAACAATCAGACAATAATCCTTAACTTGTGTATAAAGAAGCAAAGGGTCTGAGGGGCAAGTGGAGTTTGTGATCAAGGTACAGTGGCACAAGATGTAATTTCCTGCAGGTTATATAACAAGTTACTCATGGTCTCCTTACAATACCTTGCTAGCTAACCTCAGGTGTGCTTGCCCCATGGTGGTGGTTTTCTGCCCTAAGCTTTTTTCTAACCCATTTCTGTACGTTAAACCTATTTCCCCCAAACAATCTGATGGTAGGTGTTTTAGAGTGGTGAAGGACAGGTAGAGAGGTATGGACAGGTTCCAGACTTGTCCTTGCCACATATCCAGCTCTTCTTCCCAACCGCAGACCCTGCTGACCAGTAGAAACCACAGGCTCATGATTGGATGTAGACCCCCATCTCTTCTTCATCACTATTTTCCAGCAATTGAAAGTGCTAGCTTCCCCAACTGCAAGACAAGCTCCAATTTGTCCACCAGTGTTTCAGACAGGCCAATTTATGACATATCTGGTCCTCCAACTCTCCCTTTTGGACCATTTTCCTCCAATTATTACAATTGTGTGAGGCCTTGTTACTATAATAGATCCCTTAATCTATAATACCCATAACAGTCTGCTTCCTTGGCTTTGCAGGCAGTATAAGAAAGAGAACCAAAAGGAGAGAATCAAGTAGAGGAAGGCTCCTAGAGACTAAGAGAGATTATAGGTCACAAAGTGACCTCAAAGTGGTTTCATAGGAAGGACAGTGGAGAAATAAATACCATGTTTCCACTCTCTTCCCTCCTTCATCTATTGCATGGGATCCTTATTTACAGAGGACAACCACAAACAGGAAACACAGGAACCGCTGACATAACCCATACATGTTGACCTTCAGAGAAGGAGCAGGGGACATATTGTGTGTGGGAGATATTCAGGACACACAGAATACATTATCCATCACAGCCTGCCCACTGCCCCCCAGACCTTTGAACCTCCTATTTCACCATCTTTCTTATATTCTCTGCTACAACCATCTGAGCAGAGAATCTCTTCTCTGCAAGCATTCCTCTTTCCTTCCCTCTTCACCTTCACTTGGGTAATTCCAAGTTAACCTTCATGTATCAATGTGAATGTCACTTCAGTACTGACTGGACACTTCAGCTAAATCCTAAATTCTTTAGGTGGGCTTTTATAACATTCTGTATTCTTGCTATCATAGCTTGTGTCCCTGTGTAACAGCAGAGACTATATACACTACTGTTCACTATCATAATCCAAAATATAGCATTTGTGCCAGATACTTAATAGGTAGTCAATACTTTTTAAATGAGGGGAAAAAATGAATGAGGACTATGTTTTCACTACTAAGCAGATGAAGAAAATCTCAGCCAGAATATTTTTATACTTGTAGAGGTTGTACCTAAATCTCAAATGTGAACCAACTAGCACATAGTATCCATGTCCTCTTTACATAGAGGGATTGCAGGGTGTATAGCAAGTCCATGCTCATGAGAGTACTGCCTCTTTCTGAGAAAGAAAAAAGCAGGGAGCAAAGAAAGACCACTGTGTCCTTAATGGTTCCAGGCAAGTTTACACTGGAACTTTCATTTCTAAGTAGGACAAACTTAGTCTACCAGATGGATCCCTTTGTAGAAAATAGCAGTACCACTTGGACATCATATAAAAATCAATTATCTGAAGGTACTGGAGGATAAATAGAACAGAATCTGATGAAAAATACACACTCACTTGGAGTAGAGATGATGGTGTTCTCCACAAACAGGTCCTCATCTTTCATGGCCTTCAGCCTGAGTCTTTAAGTGCAGGCCACATGGTACACACAGTGGTGTGAGGGACTCCTAAGGCAATTTTCACACTCTTTCAGCCCTGCAGAACCAGAAAAGTTAAGCCAGACAATATGAAATATTATTGAAGAAATTGGGGGAATTCTTCAGTGGTAAAAATCATACAGGGGATCTCAAACTCTTTTATCCCTATCTCCAACTGATAGGGATATCAGCACGCTTAAAGCAGAAAAGACTCAAAGCAGCTTAATTAAATACAAAAGATCTGAATCAAGATCCTGTTTGGTAGCCACACAACAGAGCCTATAGTTCAAATCCAGCCAAGCCAATTACCAGCCAAGAAAGGAATTGACCCTCATTTCTAAAAACATAACATAATTCAGAATGTCTACATTCATAATATCTTGAATAAAATCCAAAATTACCAAACATAATAAACACCAAGGAAATAGAACACAATGTCTGGGAAAAAGAAAATACATCAAGTCTGACTCTGAGATCAACAAAGGCTGGAACTAACATAAAAGGATTTTTAAATGGCTCGTGTAATTATCACCAATTAAGTAAAACAAAACATTTTTTCAGCAAATAGAAGTATCAGCGAAGAAAGAAGAAACCTTCCAAACCCAAGGACAGAGATTAAAAATATAACAGTGGAAAATCTTCCAATTTGATGAAATATAAAAATTCTCAAAGAGAGTCTATCAAATAAATATACACGGAGAATAAACACTAAGAGCCTATGGTGAGGCTAATTATAGTCAAGCTGACAAAAGCCAATAAGGAGAAACTCTGGAAAGTGGTAAGAGAAAGACAGCATGTTACATACAGGGCACCACTAATTCAATTAATGGCTGATTTCACAGCAGAAACCAAGAGTATTATGGTACTTTAGGAAATAGTTTTTAAAATGTCAAATTAGTATTCTGAGATATGTCTATGGTAGATATTCAGGATATTTTCCTTCAATCATTAGAGAAATTAAAGATATTTTCATATAAAAGAAAACCAAGAAGACTTACTGCCCATATAATTGCACGCAGGAAGTGCTAAATGAAACTATTCAGGGTTTAAGAAAATGATATCAGATAGAAACTTGAATCCTCTGAAAATAATAAAAAGAAGCGCATTCTTCCAGCAACCCTAGTGAATGAGGAAATGGACTCTCCTATAATACCCAGGGAAGAATGCAGTCCTGCCAACACCTTCATTTCTAACCTATAATAGATGTGTTATTTTAAGCTGCTAGTTCATGGTCATTTGTTATGGCAGCCAGAGAAAAATAATAGAGGTGCTCTTGGATAATGTTAACCTCTCCCATTTTAAGAGAAAATTCTAAAGTGAAATCTATGCCTTTTTATAAAGCCTCCATTTCCTACAACAGTGATGTGACTTGAGATAGGCTTTCCCTCTTTTCTTTTCTAAGTCATTCAACTCTGTGTGTCTCAAATTATATTCTCAAGTATTCTCAGGTTTTGTCTCAGGACCTGCTTTTTGGAGGATGCAGGAGAGGACAAATGCACCTGGGTGTCGCCCTATAGGAAATCCTTGGGTTGGAAGATCATTGGGGTTAGGATCGTCTGCTGTTCTGAGCAACCCACATATCAGCTGACAACCAGGACACCAGTACGCTGGTAGGTGGGGCGGTCATTACAGATGGCCACAGGAGCATCACAATGATGATGCTAGCCCTTGGTAGACTGGGACAAGTTACAGATAAAAGGTCAAGCACTGGCATATAAGGTTGGGAAAGCATTTGAAAGGTTGGTGTCGATGCCAGTCATAAGGTCTGCAGAACTGTCTGCCTTTGGTTAAATGCTTTTAGAGTTTCAACCAGAAAAACACAGGTTTTGGATTTTCCACTCAATTCAAGGCATATTGTGAAAGTCAGGAAATCTCATGGCAGCAAATGACACTCTCTATAGGCCCAAATGTGGCTAAAATAAGGCTCAGGTTCTAATGGTACTAGTAGCACACCTACACAGAGACTGAATTCACAGCCTCAGCAGGACTGTGACCCTGGTACCTGGGAAAGATGCCTTTTTAGGAGTTGACATGAGAAATCTGAACCCCCAGGCCAGTAGTTGAAGATCCACCTTCTTGAATGTAAGCAACCTTCCCTTGCCAGGACATCTTGTGAAGACCTTGCCTGAGGCAGGTGCCTCACAAGATGACATCTTTTCCATCTCCAACTGCAGAATAGCCCTCTCTAGAGGCAAACCATGAGAGACTCTTGAATGCTGAGAACAAACTGAGGACTCATGGGTGTGGAGGGGGAGGGGGGAGATGGGCATGGAGGAAGGCACTTATGGGGATGAGCACTGGGTGTTATATGGAAAGCAGCTTGACAATAAACTATTTGTGTAAAAAAAAAAAAGTAAAAAATAAAAAATTTTTTTAAAAAAAGAATAGCCCTCTCTACAACATTTTGAATTTTTATAAACCTAACACAAATCTTTGGAAAAACAAGTTGTAAGTGTATCATAAAGAGAAAAGTGCTGGGAGAAAAAACAAAACACAGAATATAAAAAATTATAAGTACCAGAATAGTAATTTTAAATCACTTATGTGTAACTTAAGAATGTTACATCATAAACATTAGTGGTTAGTTTTTATAAGGGTTTCTTGAGTCAGGAACTGCCTTTTGATTTTTCTGAGTGCTTCCAATGGCATACCAATATTTGACTGCAGAATATGAGGCAAAACAAACAAAACTCCAGGTACTCAATTTTGGTGTGTTTACACTGCTAAAGCAGTTTAAGAAAAAAAAACGTACTTTTTTTTTTAACTGAGATATTTATTTAAACAAGTAGTATTCCAAAGGTTTGTGGTTGTTTTGGGTTCTATGTACTTTAAACAAAGAGCGTGAATTCATTTTTTTTTTTTTTTTTGGAGTTAAGTATGTTAGTCACTACCAAATACAGTAACATTGTAGAATGTTGTCACACAGCTTTCGCTCCAGGCATAAATAAAGAGATTTGCCTTCACTCAGAGACCTGGCCCCTAAGTCAGGTGAATTCAACAAGTAAACCTTTATAATTCTTTAGTCAACAAGTCAATGTTAATGAATGCAGGATGGCAATAGTAAATAATTAAGTGATATATCCATTTGTAAAAAAAAAAAAAAGGGGGTACAATGCAAGAAAGGACTGTACAACCAGAGAAAACTAGTTTCAAAATCTGTTCTTCATTTACAAGTTGTGCAGGCTTCAGTAATTCACTTTCTCCTAACTTGGGATCCCTATTCCAAAGCATTGACATAAAAATGCATACCTCAGTGGATTAATATATATACAGAACATGTAAATATAGTCGATACATAATGGAAAAATATAATAAAAAACAGAATCTCTTGCCAACCCAGAAAACTCCTCACAAATGTTGAAAGAAAGGTTTTATTAATGAATAAAATATTCAGCCAGAATGCTCTGCAGAATTAGTCTAAGAAATAGCAAAGATAACAGGAAATCTTACCTTTTTATATAGCCATGCAGATACAACCCATTATCCACATGTTTTCAAAATGAAAAATAACTGGTCCTCAAGTAAGAACATTGCAGGACCATTTGTCATGCATAGTTCATCCTAAATTCACCCGGTAATTGGGGTGGCCATATGAGTGTGCTATTTAGCTCTATCCAAAGGGAAAATAAACTCCTTAGATCTTTATGACAGGAAGTAGTACTGCAACTTGGAGCAATGCATCCACTGAAGCTAGCCTGTGACCCACTCAGGGAGACTACAAAATACAGGCACCATATTCCTCAATGATGACAAGTTACAAAAATGGCTCCCAGACACTCCTGCGTCTTAACATGACCAAGAGTCTCACTGAGCTTTTTAAAAGACTCACATAAATTTACATACATTTCAGAGACAGAGAAACTACTTATAAGAGAACATATAAGTGTTCTAAATGCTGTAAGATTAAGGAGAAAGAAGTTTCTCTTATTTTCAACAGGAAAGATGAAGCCTCTAATTTTTATTGCATTTGACCTTACATACAGCACCATGTCTACCACATAACAGATATTCGATAATTGGTCTAGTCTACTGTCCCTTCATAAAAGCTGTATTGTTACATAAAAAGTAACCAAGTTTCTTACTTCCTACCGACATAAAAATGTCCAAATGATTTTTCTGACCTATTAACAGTAATAATTTTAAAAAGGACAATAAGTATATATGTTTTCAATATTATTGTAGCAAGATTCTTGCATACAGAGATGGGACACCAAGGCTTTATTGCCCAGGAAGCAACTTTATTCATCATGCCTTCACGGGCTCAGTGGGTTCATACCTGAAAAAGTCAGTCCCGAGTGCAGTGGGGTATAGCCTTTTAAGCAACTTCTAGTTCTTTGTCTACCATATATAGTAAAACATATTCTATGGACACATTCAAGTTACAGAGTCGTGTCAGAGGTATGCATATGTGTGTAGCAGTAGATTAGGCCATGGTGCACATTGCCTTTTTTTGTTCTGAGGAGGCCTCCACCACATTTTCCCCTTTGATGCTCAGAACCCCCTATTTTGGGGTCAAAGAGTATCATTTTGGTTTAGAGGTTTGTAGTTCCATAACATCATCACATGTGTGACTGTTTTCCTTTAGACCACTGCCTCAATGAGGCTGCAGACAGACCATATAACCTGGGGATCTAGGCAAATCAGGATTAAGCAAGGGCCCAAAATCAAGAGAATAATACCTATGAGGGTTTTGAATTCCCCAAGAGTTGAAAACCATCATCCTAATAACCTTCCAGGGTTCCAACCTTTCCAGATCTGGACTGAGACATGAGCTACCTTTCTCATTCAGCCTGTGATCTCCTCTATGACTTTTCCTTCATCATCCATCTGTAGACAGCAGTTGCTCAGGTTAAACTTTACACAAACTCCTCCATCAGAATCAAGCAACTAGTATAAGGGCAAGCACTTTTGATAGCTAGCATTGTACATTTTAGTTTGCTGCTTGGACAGGAAGTTAAGAACCAAGGGAGTTTCACTGGTTATAATTTCTGCAAATGCTTGCAATCTGGTTATGCAGTTTAGCATGTAAATGGCAAGGTGGTAGCCCCAGGGACCATCTTTTGCCCAAGTGGCACAGCCATATTGTAAGGTCCATACAACTCCCTGGCCTGACATGGTATGCAAATACATGGGTCACAGGATGAGGAATCTAGGTCTACAGGAGGAAGGGGTCCAGATTAGAAGTAACCAATACCAACAAAGCACTTTATCCACAAAAGGAAGGTGAATTCTAAGAGAAACCTCTCATCATACTCCAAGCCGGCTGGGGCAACCTCTGCCAATCCTAAGGTGAAAAGTAGAGCAAGAATCACAGTAACAGTGAGAAACAAGGGGTGACAGTACATCACAATGGACATTAATACCATCATAGCACAAGGACATAACTGTATCTCACACAATGCAGTACCATGGCCTCAAATTTGATTGGCAAATACATGCTGGTCCTATCTCAAAGTTCCTAAGCAGAGGGGAAAAAAAATACTGAGGTAGAAATAAATTCAAAGTTTGGATAGAAGGAGAGGTAATATAAGCTCATATTTTTAGAGAGACCCTCATTAACATCTGGAAAGGAAAAGCAGAGGTATCCTGAACTGTCAAGGTATTATCATTGGAAGGACAATCGCTGAGTGTAAGAGGAAACTCAACAACCTGATTCCTGCCAGTGTGACACTTTGCTGGAAGCAGGAAAATGTCAATTCCAAAGAGGTTGCAGACTACAAATTCCTTAAAATGACAGGTAAATTCAGGCACATTGTAGAAAATAATATTATTTGACAATCTCTAGTTTATAAATAGCTTAATAAATCATAGTGACAAAGAAAAAACCATAGCCTTTAATAAAAACTTAACAGCATGCAAGAAATAGTTGACAAATTGACAATTATAATGAAAGAGATTGGCACACTTCTGAATAGTAGATTCCAACAGAAAAAAAAAATAGATCTAAAAGACTTAAATACCACAGGTTTAAAGCATGATCTAATGTTCAAATATTAAGATCACTCATCTAATAAGTAAAAAATACACATTCTCCATAAACGTACATGAAATACCTATAAAACTTGCCCACCACATCTCAAGGCAAATCGCAACAAGTATAATGGTGCAGTATCTTATAACCATCTTCTGTCACCACAATGCAACAAAATGAGAACTAACATAAATAAGAAGTCTCTCAAATTATGTTTTTTTTAAAGTTGTAGTCTCTATAATTAAAGTTGTCAGAGGTCATAAGATTAAAGTTGTACTCTGTATAAAAAGAATGAAAATAAGCCTCTGCCAAGGTTGTTTAAAAAAAAAAAAAACAGACGAAATATGAATAAAAAGAAGTGAACATTGGAAACTGGCTAAAGATAAAGCAAATTAAAAGATAATAAAGATACAATTGTTAGGAGCACCTGAGTAGCTCAGTCAATTAAGCATCAAACTTCAGCCCAGGTCATGATCTTACCAGTTTCTGGGTTCAAGCCCCGCATCAAGCTCTTTGTTGTCAGCACAGAGCCTGCCTCAGATCCTCTGCCCCCTCCCTCTATGCCCCTTTCCCACTCTCATGCTCTCACTCTCTCTCAAAAATAATTTAAATTTTTTTAATTAAAAAAAAAGATGCAATTGTTGGGTCATAACCTCAGGATTTCCCCAGGTGAAGTCTGAAATTGGCCCCTGTGCATGGAAGGCAAGGAGAGATGAAAGAGGCAGGCCAGTCAGGTGGCTAGGTGGCAGTTTTAGTAAGCAAGGGGACTTATATATGATGCTTGGCTTGAGAGGCCACAGATGAATAGATTTCCATATACAGAGGCCTTCACTGGGTTCAGTCACATACATCGTCAAGATAGTCTCATCAACACATTGCTCTTTCAAGGCTGCATCCTTGAAACTGGATCCTACTATGGGAAAAGCAGGCAGAATATATATACATTCCAAAGACAAGGAAGGGGTTGAGAGGGTGACGAGTCTGCATTTGCCCCACCCATGTCACAATGCAACTGGCAGTTTGTCCTCTCTATGACCTCCCCCAAGAAGCTTTCTTTTTTGAGCAGCTTTTATAATCTCACATACCCTCTTCTTCCACAGTGTATCCTGAGCAGTTAGTAAGATATTTTATTAGCATGGAAGTGGCTTGTTTTGTGGCTATCTAGTGACAATGGAGGCAGATACCACAGTAGCAAAAGAGGCAGTTCCAAAAGAAAACACAGATTAAGATGTTAATTCCCAATATAAAGTAACAATATTTTCTACCAAGAGTCCCATGATCCAAACCATGTATTTATTTTTTAAGTTGATTTTAAAAGAGAGTGTGGGCACATGTGAGCAGGGAGGGGCACATAGAGAGGGAGTGAGATGAATCCCAAGCAGGCTCCACATTTCCAGTACAAAGCCCAGTGTGGGGCTTGATCCCACAACCCTGGGATCATGACCTGAGCCTAAATCAAGAGTCAAAGGCTTAATTGACTGAGCCACCAGGAGCCCAAACCATGTATTTATTAAGTGTTTTAACATGGGGAAGGGGAAGGAGGTGTCAGGTTATTTGGAGTATTCACTTGTGTCTTTACGTGATTTAATAAAATGATTAGCAGACTCAACAGGTATGAACCTATGTTTCGTCTCAATAATGATAGAGTTACCTCCTGGTAAAGTAGTTATATCCAAGCTCATCAGATTTTAGAGAACAGATTTTCTCAGTGGAGACATTTCAGTGTTTTGTAAAGATAAGCTTTGGTGGCTGTCATTTAAGGCTTGCTAAGTTAAGGTAGTAAGAGCTTCTCTGAGCACGATGGTGCCCTCCAGGCCAATGGAGGGGACAAAGACAGGAGCCAAAGAATTGTAACAGTGGAAAACAGAATGTAACCATTCAGCCTTGGTAAGAGAGAGGTTCACAATTTTTGTTATGGTGAAGTGGATTCTCCCCTATGCTCAACGAAAACACAGGGTGCAATGGCCCAACCACGCAGGCGGAAGCCATGGCCAAAGATTTATGCCATATAACCCATTGTGTTCCATTTGAGGTTCCCCAGTAAATACTTGGGCAGCACTATCAGTCAGGAACAAAAGAGTTACTATCCTTTAATGTTACAGACCGGCCATAATCCCAGCAATACCCATCCCATATTCCTGGCATAATTGGGTTGGTTGTGTTTAGAGTACTTTTTCTATTCCCAGCATAGGGATGCCCATGTACTCAAAAGTCCTTAACCTGTGCTGAGCAACATGAACCCATTCCAAATCTGAGCAATAGTCATCCATGGCATTATGTATTTTGGGGATCCTCCTAGACAGCAATTTGAAGGGCTGCCTGTGTAGCTTGACAGAAAAAAAGTATCTATGCTCAGTGTTATTGATAATGTATGACACAAGGTAGGTTACTGGATCAGTGTCAGTAATATCAGATGAATTAAGAGTACTAGTGTTAGTTTCTCCTTTTTTAATGTACTGCTTTAAGGCCTTCCAATCCCCTCCCTGGAGTGCTGCCACTTCCACAGCAATCTTCATGAGCTTGAGTGGAGCAGGGGCTCACACACCTAACAGCTGGACAGATTCTTCAACAGGCATATAAGTGGCCCCATTGTAGAAAATAATTTTCTTCAAGTGTCCATCCTATGACCAGGAACCACAGTAACAGAAATCAAAGATCAGAAAGATCTACTTAGTTGGACCTTATACAGGAAGGTCTTTCTCTTGTGTAAGAATTAGACCCGTAGCTTGATTCTCAGATGTGAATATGGCTGCAGCTTTAGCAATCTGACCTGGCTGTGCCTGAACAATGGCCAGGGAAAAGCAGCTCAGTCACAAGCTCAGTCACTTGTGAAAAGATGGATTAGGGCTGGGATATACCAGACCAAGATTTTCATCTTTTCCGTACTTTCAATAGTATGTATTCCATTTCAAGTAGAGTGAGCTTCAACAGGTTTGGCCTGTAACAAGACAGGACGATCACAAAGCAGATTAAGTAACTCACTCATAATGGTGGGAAACTCCATTGCAAACTCCAAAAGATAACACCCTTCCAAGTCATGATAGGGGTTGGTGTTCTCAGCAGCACAGCAGATTGATCCACAGTGAGAGACAAGGCAATGGCTGTCTCAGTGACTTCCATACCCTTACAGTGTTGGTTGTCTTGTCAGTGCTACCAAGTCTGGGAAATGTGGTAATAAGTCTTAGTGGATGATCATTCAGAAATACCAAAGCCTGAAACAGTACTTCAGCTTACCCATGCCAGGCACTTTTATCAGTTAGGAATTTAGTCTACTGATTCAATATTCCATTTTTCCTTTCTACAAATCCTACTGCTTGCAGATTACAGGGGAAATAGAATCTTCATTTAATGTCATGTTCTTTTGCTCCAATCTTACAGATCATTATCTTTGAAATATGACCTCTGATCTCTCTCTATCCAACAAGAGGATCTTTACAGGTTACTCAGCTTCTCTAATCCTTCAGTGGTGGCAGCATGACTTGGATGGGGACTAGTGAGAGCTTGGTTAGTCCAGATACAGGGTCCACACAAACTAATAGATATCTAGAACACTCACAGTAAAGGGGCCAATGTAATCAACTTGACAATCCTTCACATGTTGGGAACTCCAATGGTTTATCTCCAACTCCTTTGGTAGTTACTGTAGGCAATGTTTAGAATATGTCAGAAATGCAATTATTCTGTATTTCAAGAGCACTTGAATATGTCACCATATTTCAAAGGCAATCTGGCCTCCTTGGCAATATGCCATCCCATTCAAGTGCGCAGGTGCCTTGTGCTCAAATATCCATAACCCAGGATAAGCCACATGAACCCATCCCAAATCTGAGCACTGCCATTTAAGGCTTTGATGGTGGTATTTTTAGGACCTTTTAAGTCACCAGTTTGAGGGGCTGCCTTGTGTAATTAGACAGAAAAAGTAATCATGTGTTGGTAGCGATCATGAAACCTAGCCTATGACATACACTGTTAATAAAATCAGATGAAAAAAAGAGTACTAGAACTAGCTTGACCTTCTTTAATATACTCCTTTAAGCCCTTCCAATCTCTCCTCTAGAGTGGTGATACCCACCACGGCAATCCTGACAAGCTAGAAAAGGGCAGGTGCCCAAAAATCAAACAGTTTGAATGATTTCTTTGCCAGGTATAGAAGTGGGCCCATCCTGTGACCAGACATGTTAGGAGTTTCCAAAGTCTAAGTGTGAAAGAGATGTATTTAGTAGGAGCTTGTACAGGAAGGTCTTACCCTTCTCTAAGGATTATACTTGTGGCCTGATCCTTAAATATTAACAAAGCCGTAGGTTTATAAATTTGACCTTGTTGTATATTCCATACACATAAACCAAGGCAACCAGGACTGTCAGGTGCACAGAAATGGACTGGGGGGTGGAATATGCCAAACCAGCGCTTCTATCTTCTTTTATTGCTGTGTGTTCCATTCTAAATATAACGAATTTCAACAGGTTTGGCTTAAAGGAAAACAGTGGGATTCCAACAAAACTTAATTACTTCGTCCTCACCCAGGGATGCAAAGTAACTCTTCCATCTCAATGGAACATTTATTGTGCATCCCAGTAGAATACACCTTCCCCAGGCACGAAAGAGCTTCGTATTCTCAGCAGCACAGCATCCACAGTCAGAGTCAAGGCAATGACTGCCTCCCATAACTCCCATACATATTACAGTATGTCTCAGCGAGGATCCCCAGCCAGGCAGATGGTGCAACAGGCCCTACCAGTTGATCATTCCAATGTTTTAAAGCCTAGGAGATTACTTTAGTCCATAGAAACAGGTGGTTTTACCTGTTACTAATTTAATCTCTGCTTTTATATTCCATTTTTCCTTTCTACCAGCTCTACGTACTTTAGTCCACAGAAACAAGGCAGTTTTACCTGTTACTAATTTAATCTCTGCTTTTATATTCCATTTTTCCTTTCTACCAACTCTACCTCTTGCAAGTTAGAGGGGAGATAGAACCTCCATTCAAGGTCACATTCTCTTAACCAGTTTTCTACATGTGACCTACGAAATATGATTCCCGACCACCTTTTATTGCACAAGGATGTCCATATTACTCAGCTTCTCCAGTCTCCAAATGGAGGCAACCTGGTTTGCACAGCAACAGGGGAAAGCTTGGGTTAGGCTAGACAGTGTCCACACAAACCAACTCACATTTAGAAACTCCGCTCAGGGGCAGGGGCAAGCAATATAATCTATTTGCTTAAAAGGCCCTCACCTGGAGGAAATCTTGGCTTTCATCCTCTATCTAGGGCTTGGGAATTACCCACTCTGAAAAGGACTATATCTTTGAGGATGCTACTGGAGCTGACAGAGCACCAGGGATGGTAGGTGCAATTCCAGGAGCATGAGGCTAAACAACATTTTTTTCTGGGTTACTTTCACTGGACCTTTTACAGCTGATTGAGATGTTCTTTTGGCTTTGAGTTCTCAATCTGTCTCAGGTCTTTCCAATCGCCCATACTCATTGTTCAGTCTGTCAAGTTTCCCTACAACATCAATTCATCACCTGACATCCTGTATCTCATGACTGGGCTCAGGCTGTATTATCACTATCCTATACCAGGTGCCTCAAGTATCTTAGCCTTCATTCCTGCAGTGAATGTGCTTCAAAGACAGGCACATGGATGGCATGTCTCCTTCTCAACTCCTTCCTAAGAATTTATATTACCTCCTCTATAGATTTCTAGGGTTGCATACGCCCAGGAAGAGCACCCTCACTGGTTCAAGTACACCTGCAAAAAAAGAATAATTCAGTCTATAAGGAAATGAATTTCTTAAACCCACCAAACACCACGCAGGTGCTACTGGAGGGAAGACTGTGTGGTGCTGTTGCCCATTAACTCTGCCTCTTGCCTGGTCAGAAAATGCCATCAGCCAACCCCTCCCAATTCCCATCTGATAGCCACACAAACCATGCCTGGATACTTCTCTTCTGGCTTTTTGCTAGAACTTGGCCATTCTATCATTAAACTGAGTGGATACATTCTCTCATTATGAACATTTCCTGAATCGGGGGCTGGCCTGAGGGGTGGCGTTGCTGCTTTGCTTTCCTTCTCCTCCGTACTAGGGGTCAAACACATTGGGTATTTTAACAGAATCACTATCACTCACCACAACATCCTTCTTTTTGTCCCTATATTCATGCAGAAGTCCACAAGCATCCAACACACGAGCCACCTCTCCCCACACATAGACTGATGACCAAGTGAAGATTTTCTCTGCACCTGCCTCTTTGCAAAACCCTTTCCTCAGATCTCCTGGCTGACTTGCCAACTTCTGGGCCACACCCTAAGAGGCCTCAGGGCAAAGAGAGTTCAAAGAAAGAAGGGACTTCAGAACAAAAGATGGAAGTTCTACTAAGAAAAATCTTATACCAGTCTTGCCTTGGATGCTGCAAGAGGAGCAGATCTTGACCCACCCACCACCATCTTATAAGCTTATAGAGAGGCCTTAACTGGGTTTGCTCACATATTAGATCCAAGTGGTCTCAATAGCACATTACTCGCATGACTACATGCTTGAACCTGGCTCACACTGTGAAAACAGTGGGCAGAATGGACATCCGAAAGATGTGGAGAAAATGTTTGCCTGAGTCCAGATCACAGGTCAGCCAGCGGTCATGTTCTCCAGATGACCTCCTTCAGCAACAGTCAACTATAATCAAGATGATGACCAAGATTAAATGGATGAATTATTTAAAAATTATGAAAAGCCAGCACTGGCGCAAAAGAAATAGAAAATTTAAATAACCAATAACTTTTAAAGATACTGAAATCATAGCTGGAACCCTTTTTTCCAAAAACATGTTTGCAGATGACTATTCTCAAATATACAATATTTTAGGCTTTCTAATTTTAGCCAAACAAATATTGTGGTTTTCCTTGGCTTCAGTTGTGGAATTGGGATCAGAGAGCATACAAATTTCTTACAAATGTATCTCAAAGTTAATTGCTTCTAACTTAAAAAAAAATGACTATGGACAGACGAGGCCAAATCTTCTTGAGCTCAGAGATAAATCTCCAACAATCTATATAAAAATTAAATTTTACACTGCTAAAGGTCAATAATCGAATGTAATAAACTGAGTTACAATTAGTTATTGCATATAATTTGAACATTAGCACGAGGCATTGGTCCTTCAAAGAAAAAGCATTTCAAATTCTGAACAACTGAATTACAAATGGACTTTGGAGCACTCAGTCCCTATCATTGAAGGCTCACAGGTCTGAAGCTCCCAATACCCTATGTTTATACATATGTAACATATTCATATATTATATAATTTATGTATATCATTTTCTAACCCACAGATGTTAAGAAGAACCATAATTATTATATTAGGAGATGGATCTCACTAAACCAATGGACAGTCAAATATGACTGAAAGGCATGCCTTTCCTAAACTACTACTGGATGCAGTGCTTTTAAAAGTCTACTGCCAACACCAGCAGCAACAGCCACAGCATCACCTGGGAAGTTGTTCTCTACTCCAGATCTACTAAATTGGAAACTCTGGGGGCAGGCCCCAGCACTCTGGGCTTTCATGAGCCTTCCGAGGGATTCTAATACACATTCAAGTGTGAGAACCACCAGCCTCAAGGTCTACTGCAAAAGGCAGTGACTGTAATTTATTAAGGTATTTGTACAGATTGTCAAACAATATTGTTTTCTACAATGTACCTGAATTTACCTGTCATTTTAAGGAAGTGGTAGTCTGCAGCCTCATTTGAGTTACATTTTTCATGCCTAGAGCTAACTGTCAGACTAATAGCAAGCCGCCTGTTGAGTTTCCCATCATGTTCAGCAATTGCCCTCCAAATGTTAATACCCTGACAATTCAGGATATCCCTGGTCTCCTTCTCCAGTTATTAAAATATATATGTCCAGGTCCTATTGCCAGCTATTCTCACTCAATAAATCTGGAATAAGGCCTTGATTTCAATACTGTTAAGCCCCCCACAGTGTGCACAGGCAGGCACACACACCTCCTTTTAATATATAGTTAGGATTGAATATCACTGCCATTTAAAACTATTGCTATATAAAGATTAAATAATCAAGATAAATCTTCAGTTGGTGACCTGTGTAAGGAAGATTTAAACATTTCTGATGCCAAGTACCCATGCTGTTCTGCACCGTGCTCCACCTCCTCTTTGCCTTCTAAGATGAACCAGATAGGGACAAAATAGAAGAATGGCAATAATTAGGAGTGAGAAGCTCAGCTCCACCTTGTCTCACTTTTGTTGCTCTTATAAATGAGTCTACACTCTAGGGAAAGGATCAAACATGAGTCATTACTGACAACCAAAGTGTTGATTAGCATAAGGACTGCTGGTGACTGGGAAACATATACAGAAAAACATTTTACCAGGAGACTTTCAGATGAGACTTGTGCTCTCTTTTCCTTGCATGACAACCTTCTCTGCGGGGAAAAGCAGCCCACGCTGATGAATGCCACCAGGAATGTGTCTGTATTGGAATGGAAAGAGTCTCATCTTGCCAAATGCTATGAAATCTCCACAGGAAAGAAACTTCCCAACATAGAAATCTGACCCTTGCCCCTTCCCTCTCACCAGTAGACATACTTGCCCAGTAGGGTGGCAGTATCTGTACTGAGGGATTGCACAGTGCCAAATCAATGTTGGCAGTCACAGTCATGTTAAAAAGTCATCTGGAAGCACATTTTGCCAATGCTTTTGTTCTGCTCAGTCACAGTCTCTGGATATAAGTATATTTCCCAGAGTAGTAACCATAATGATGTTCCCATTTCTTATCACTGCTTCCTCCATCGTTCTTTATACCTACCACACCACAGTGCTTGCTAACCTTTGAAAACTCATAGCCCTGACAAAATGATTTTAAAACTTAACATATAAGTGTATATGGCTTCATATATGTGCTTTGGGGAGTAAGAGGAAAACGCATTTCACACAATGAAAAATACATATTTTTGTTGAGACTCATTATGGACTGAATTGTGTCAGCCCCAGAAATTCCTATGTTTCAGTGTTAATACCAAGTACTTCAGAATGTGACTGTATTTGGTGATAGGGTCTTCAAAGAGGTCAGCAGGGGTACCTGGGTGGCTCAGTCAGTTAAGCATCTGGCTCTTGACTTCAGCTTAGGTCATGATCCCAGGTGGTGGGATCAAGCTCCGCTGGGGGTGGAGCCTGCTAGGCACTCTTCTCTCTCTCTCTCTCTCTCTCTGTCTCCCTCTCTCTCCCTTTCTTTCTCTCTCTCTCTCTAAATAGGAAGGAAGGAAGGAAGGAAGGAAGGAAGGAAGGAAGGAAGGAAGTAAGAAAGAAAGAAAGAAAGAAAGAAAGAAAGAAAGAAGTCATTAGGGTCAAATGAGATAATTGAGTTGGACATTAGCCCAATAGGACTTTTATCCTTACAGGAAGTGGAAATTAGGAAACAGATACACACAGAGGAACTACATGAAGACACAGGAAAGACAGGATGACCATCTACAAGCCAAGGAGAGAAATCTCAGAAGAAACCCTGGAGACACCTTAAAGTCAGACTTGTAACATCAAGAACTGAGAAAATAAATTTCTGTGTTTAAGCCACCTAATCTTGGTACTTTGTTATGGCAACCATAGGAAACTAGCACAATGCCTTTTCATGATACACATTTTCTCACACCTGGGAATTACTTTCTCTTTCCTAACTATTCATTCCTCTCCATAATGTGGATCTGATTTGACCAGCATGGAAAACAGCATTTTTTCTTTTACAATGTACATTTCTCTCTCACGTAGGAGAGGAAAAAAATTTCTTTGCATTTTCACAAATTCTTGAATCAAAGATGTGAAAAAAGAAGAGAAAGAGGAGGAAATAAATACACTTGAATAATAAACTTAAAATATTTTTAAATGCAGAGTGAAGGAAGCAGGAAGGACGGAGGTTGGGAGTTGTAAAGGAAAGGAAAGCAAATGTAAAAAACAGTCTAATAGGTATCAACATAAGGAGCAAATGATCCAAGATTATAATAGGAGATCTTAAGGTGGATGTGAGATGAGGAAAGTCTTCTTTAAACACCAATTACTGCATGGAATGTGCTAAGTACATTCATGAAACAAGGTCATTAACAAAAATTAAATAAACAATTTTTCAAGTATCCACAACCCATTGGTGCTATCAATATACTATATTGGAAAAGAATATCTTCATAAAGAAAGAGGGTATTCTGAAAGATCATGAAAGAGCTCTAAAAGCAAAGGAGAATGAAAATAAGCTATAATGGGGGCACATGGGTGGCTTAGTAGGTTAAGTAAATGACTCTTGATTTGGCTCAGGTGATTACCTCATGGTTCATGGGATTGAGCTCCATGTCGGGCTCTGTGCTGACAGCATGGAGCCTCCTTAGGATTCTCTCTCACCCTCTCAAAATAAATAAATAAGCTTAAAAAAATAAAAGAAAAATATCCATAATAGTGCTTCCCAACAGTCTTATGGTCACATGCCTCAACCAATACATACAGGTCACAGCCCAAAATTGTGTGAGCAGTGACTGTCGTGCTGCCATCAACACCCCTGTGTAAGGCCTTTTCATTAGGCACCTGTCCCATCAAATTAGCAGCCATTCACAATCACTTCTCACAGGTATAAGTCACCTTAACCTCCTCAAGGGAAAGACTGGGCCAGATAATGGGCATCAGGAAAGACAGAGCGTTAGTGAAAAGTGATCAGACTGACATTGATGTATCTTCATCTTCAGAATGCAACCCAAGAGTGTGAATCCTAACAGATGGCAAAATATCATTCATATTTCTCATATCTATGTCTTTTTAGCTTTTGAATTCACAAGAAATAAAAAACATTGGTTTCAAAACCAAGAAGCTCCTATTGTACAGATTAGCACATTTACTAACAGGATATTACTAGAAGTATTATTGCTGCAATCAGATCTTTTTTTTTTTTAAGTTTCATTTATTTATTTTAAGAGAGACAGAGACAGCATGAGTGTGGAAGGGGGAGAGAGAGAGGGGCGGGGGGAGGAATCCCATGCAGGCTCCACACTGTCAGCACGGAGCCTGGAATGGGGCTTGAACCCATGAAACTGAGCAAAAATCAAGAGTCAGATGCTTAACTGAGTGAGTCACCTAGGTGCCTCTGCAATAATCAGGTCTTATTCTTACAAAAACAAGCTTATTCTTATAAAAAGAATATCTTATAAAAATAATAAAACAATTTTAGTCAATCAGATACAATGTCTTTTTGAGCATTCTATATTTAAAAAGAATTAGATTTCATTGTTCTCCCCAGGTTTGACAGAAGGAAAACTTGGTAAGTTATAATTGATATAAACAAAGTTTCTTCCTCTGAATTAATGGGTTTCTTTTAATTACATCTGTTGGCTATTCATCAGAAATTGACTTCAGATCTTTTTCTAATATAATTCAAAGAATTATTCAAATAGCTTACCTGGGCCACTAGTTTGGCACCAATCCTTGACCTCTCTGTCCTTCAATTACATGAATCAGAGAAAAATACTACCCATGGGGCCTGGGTGACTCAAGTCCTTGGGCAGGGTAATAGACAGAAGAAAAGTTGTTAGCAGTCCAATATTCTAAACACCACCATGAAATAAAGGGAAGCATGCATTTCACTCAGCAGAAGTAAAAAAAAAAACCTCAGAAAGCTTAGATTATTGTGATTTTTCCTTTTCGACTTTCCAGGAGACAGATCGGCAGGACAAAGGAGTACATTGTAACCTGTGAGTATCCCACAGATCTGAAAAGAAATATATGATCTGGGCTGAGCCACTAGTATTTAAGAGATAATGTAAAAAGGGTAATTATTTCCCCTGGTCAGAGGCTTCCTCATACTATATAAATCTTAGGTAGCATCATATAAAGCCAATTTTTATTGCTATCAATTTAAGTGTCAAAAAAATTCAGTTTTAGAGCAACTCTAACCAGCTGAGGTTGAGAAGCCAACTCAGGCAACTGTTCAGGCAGGGCACACTGTTAACACTAAAGAAGAAAGCCAATCATAGAAGATAATACCTGTATAAGGCTCAGTGAAGTCTTCAATCATAGAAGATAATACCTGTATAAGGCTCAGTGAAGTCTTCAGTCAGATCAGCCGACTCACAGACAAGCTACCTGGGGTCTCATCCTTGGAAAAATGCTTGTAGGCAAAAAGATTCTCAGAGAGCACTTGGAGGGAAAAGGCAAGGCAGCCTAAGAGAGAATGTCAGAAAGCTGCGGAACAATGGCGACCCGTATCATATGTATTTAAATTAAGTAAATATTCTCCACTTATGTCTATTTATCTGTGAGGGGACATGAACCATCAAAGCCTGTGTATACTCAGCTATAAAAGGAATGACAGAACCTGGAAACCAGAATTAACTCTCATTCTCTGAAAATCTATCAAATACAGATGCACTGTTATACATTTTATTTATAAGCGACCTTCCTTTACTTACTAAGTTAATTTTTCCAATAGCCCTTTAAGATGGTCCAAGTAAGAGAAAACTTCCTCCCATTTTATAGATGGGAAAATCAGGATCTCAAGTTATTTATCTGCTTAAATTAGCAATAAAATCAGGTTGAAGACTTAGGACAACAAACTCCCATTTCACAAAAGGTACTAGAAGAGTTCATGTGATTTACACAAAAGAAATGTGGTTAGAGTCACAAGTCACAATATGAAACTTCCTTGACAGCTTGGAAATAAAGCATGTTCTATGAAGTAGTGATATTCATTTGCCTATTCTTTAGTGTGAATCTATTCTTCCGTGTGTCCCTACATATGAAAAATAATACAAATGAACACCTGTACCTTGAACTATAATTAGCAAACTTACTTAGGAAATTTTAGAATTTAAAAGTCATTGTACACCCAGTGGGCCACAATGAAACATTAACATACCAAATTTTAAAAGATGGGATATACAGTGTGCCAAATCAAATATAATTAAGAACAGAAGGAAATTTTTTAACGTAATAAAGAGACTCTATTAGATACCTACAATAAACATATTTATTAATAGAAAATATAAAACTCAGGGAAATGCCTACAAGAGTTTTCCTACTACTTATCGATATTCAATTACAAAACTTAACATTTTAAGTTTCTCTTTTTTAAGTTGTTATTCAACTAACTATCGATTCACAGAATGTTATAAAGATAGCAGGACAGGTCCTATGAACTCTTTGTCTCAATGATCACCCCTTATATAACAAGAATACAATATCAAAGCAAAGAAACTGATATTGGTGTACTGTGTATATATATTTCTATGTCATGTTATCAAAAGGGTAGATTCATGAATCACTCTAAAATCAAGAATCAGAATCAAAAGATATTCCTCATGCTACCTTGAGGAGATATAGGTGTATATCATACCTAGCCTTCCTCCTCACCATACCTAACCCTTGGAAATAATTAACTTGTTCTCCGTTTCTGTAAATTTGTTATATCAAGAATGTTAAATAAATAGAATCATACACCACATGACCTTTCAAAAACTTTTTTTCTGTCAGTATAATGCCCATAATGAAAACTGGACATTTGAGATATTATTATGTGATACCTCTGGAAACCAGGCTCCTACCCTTTCTTTGAGTCTGTTTATATAGTTTGATGTATACAGTAGCCAGATAATGTGTACTTTGCTTAGTGACTTTTCTAAACTATGTTTGCTAAGTCTGGTTTTTGTCACATGTGGCCTCCGAAAGAATTTGTTCATTTAGCTTGAGTTCAGCTAGTGTTTTGACAAATATCCCTGAATGCCAGGAGAAATGGGTGGGGTGGGGGAAGGGGAAGAAAAAGAAAAGAAGGAAGAAGGAAGAGGAGAAGTAACAGTAGCAATAGTAGCAGTACTGGAAGTAGTAAAAGAAAAAGAAAAGAGAGAAACCGTCTCATTGCTTTTGTGAATTGACTGTGCTGGGTTCCTCCTTCAGTGTTTAGCCAGGCTATTTCAAACCCTGCCTCAGCCTTCACTTTCTGCTTGTACTGAGTCTAGCGATCAGTCAGAGATAAAAGCTTAAAATCTTCTGGGTTTTTTTTTTTTTTTTTTTTTTCAGATATGTGTTCTGCCCTGGTCATGATTGTGGCTTTCTAAATTCCCCACTATACACCCATACTTTTTTTAAGTGAAAAAAAAAAATTTTTTTAGTATACTTGACATACAATGTTATATTAGTTCCAGGTGTACAACAGAGAGTTTCAACAACTATACATTATGCTAGGCTCACCACAAGTGCAGCAACCATCTGTCACTATGCAACGCTATTACAAAGCACTGACTATATCCTCTATGCATTTGAATGCTCCCATGTCCCACAGAATCTCTCTCCCAGCTTTTCTCCCCCCGGGCTTTCTGCTTTTCTGTATGCCTCAATTTAATCACTTGCCCTAGGTGGTTGCTGACTGTTCATTTACCTCATAACTTTTTTGATGAATGCCAAGAACTTGTCTGCCCTCAGTGAGTTCCAAGTTAGGCAAAACAAAGACCAGCACTTTGTGTCAGTCCTTCAAGTAGCCCCCAGAGAGGTTAGAACAGTCATTTGTAAAGTCAGCTTTGCTCCCTCAGGAGCCAGAGACTAGAGTCCCACACTGGGACTGGAGACTGCTGTCTTCAAGACCATCACTGGGCCAGGAACAGGAGTGTAGCAGGATAAATAAAATGCTCAAGACCTCTCCAATGATTTTTAAGATTCCGTTTGTTTGATTCAGCGTTTGTTTGGTTGCTGTAAACCTTTGACTATTTTTCAGAATTCTGACAAAGTTGGTTTTAATAGTATTTGCTCAATTATTTGTTGTTTCTATGAAGAGGTGGGCCTTTGGAGCTATCTACTTCACCCTGTACACTGACGTCACCACTCAGTATAATGCCTTTAAGATTCATTGAAGTTCTTCTGTAAATCAACAGTTTGTTCCTTTGTACCGCTGAGAAGTATTCCAGAATACGGATCTACCATGGTTTGTTTTTACCCACTCACCTATCACAAAACATTTGTGTTGCTTCTAGTTGGGAGCTATGATAAATGAGGCCTCTGTGAACTATCACGTTTAGGGTTTTATGTGGATGTAAGTTTTCATTTACCTGATATAAATGCCTAGGATTATGACTGCTGAGTAATATGCTGGTAATTGTGGGTAATATGTATATGTTTAGGATTTTTTAAGAAACTACCAAACTATTTTTCAGAGTGACTATACTAGTTTACATTCATTCCTATCAGCAATGTATGAGAAGCACAGTTTTTCCACATCCTCACCACTATTTTTTGGTAAATTTTTAAAAATTTTTAGCCATTCTAATAGGTGTATAGGGACATCTATGGCAATTGCCTAATAGTTAATGATAAACATATACATAATAAAATTACATATAATTACATATGCTTATATATAAAGAAAGTGAATGACAGACATGTACTGGGATGTAAGTAAGGAACTAGGAATATTTTTTTTATAAGGTACTCATGCTAACCATGGAGATGGTATAGTGTTGCTGGAAAGTACATTTGAATTAGCTATAAATGAATATTGTAAACTCTAAGATAACCATTATGAAGAGTAAAAAAGAAGGAAATATATGTTAATGAAAGAGAGAAAATACAATTGTATAAAATAATTAAAACCACTAAAAAGGAGAAGAAAATGGAAAACAAAAATGGGAACAAAGAGTAAGACACCACATAGAAAACAGTAATGAACATGGCAGATATTTATTCAATGACATTAGTAATCACTTCAAATGTCAACAATCTTAATGTGCCGTGTAAAAGAGATTGTCAGAGTGAATCAAAAAGAAAACTCTTTGATGAGAACTCAATCACATGTTCTCAATCTAATTACATGGCAGGTTCAGAAATTCAGACTTTCTATATACTCAGGGGAGATAAAAACATTGTAGCAAACATCCTAGAATTTCAATGACTTAACATTTCACTTATTTTTTATTCACATAAAATCCCTATGTCAGAAGACAAGGCTTGAGAAGAGGGTAAGCTCTGCTACCCAGGGGCTCAGTCCTACAGACGTTTCACTTTGCTCTACACTTGATTTTGAATGTTGCTTTATGTAGAAGTCCATCTAGTAGAGGAAAGAGAATGGAAAAGCTGCACCCACTTCTCAAGCATTTGGCCTGAAGAAACAGATTATTTCTACTCATATTACATTTGCATGAAGCAGTCACATGACATAACCTCGTAGGGAGGAGGAAGAAGAGGGAGGGTTTGCAAACGTGGTTCCTGGCCAGGCAGTGACCACCCAGCAATGGCTCCATGTTACGGAATGAGAGCATCAGTTCCTGATGAACAAACAGCCATGTCTACCATAGAACCATGTGTCAAGAACCCAAAACAGGATGTACTCTTTAAGTCAGGAAGCCCGATTTGGGGAACTCATATTTTTAAAAATCATTCAAAATATGACAAAAGCTCCCAGGCATAGATGTTAGTGCTCCCTTGGTCTTCTTCAAACTATCCCCTCTCTTTCTGACAAGAACACAAAGGATGCAATTATAAATAATGGTGATCTTCTCCATTGATTCAGGTAATTCTTCTTCCATGTATTATCTGTGAGCTGTCCCGGTCATGGCTCCTTTAGAACGTTCAACTGGAGGTAGCACTGGTTTAATATTTATGCAGTGGAATATATACAATGAAAATGACCTCAAAATCAAATTGAAAACTGAGAAAAGTGACTTTCAACACATATTCTAGACAAAGGGCAGGTTTCCTTAAAATTCTTAAGGAAGACTAAAACCCAATATGAAAAACAAAAGTAGTTCAAGCAGAACACAGAAATGGAAATAGAAATGGGTCTGAATACTTGAGAAGATACTGGATCTTACTCATAATTTAGAACGTGGAAATTAGCTTTGCAAGGAGATCCTATCTTTCACCTACCAGAATGACAAAGATAAATGAGTTTGGGGAAATAATTATTGGGGAGTCTAAGAATTTTACTTTTGGTTCATAAATATAAAACATAAAAAATTTATTTTTACAGAAACATCACTAAGTTATTCATAATATTTATATTTCCACAGACTTTCCAGGTACTACAAGATCTGTTGAGGTCCTAGCCATCTTGCTTAAAACCTATTTTCATGTCGGTTGAATATTAATTATCTTGTGCTTTAATCTGCATGCTTCACTGTCGCCAGCATTTTATGGTGTATCTCAGATTTGCAAACCTAGGTCAAGGTTTCAAAGGGGATTCATTGATGTAGTGTCTTATTAGTACACTTTGGGGGAAATGTTAATCTAAATATACTGGAATTAGTGAAACTATCATTATGGCAATTTCCCATAGGTAGCCATAAATGCACAAAAATAAAGTGCAAATAGAAAGTAAAATGATGACTACCAGAAAGTCTAATTTTACTTGGATAAACAATCAATTCTGTCCATTTGCAATTTGGCACTGTATATATGAAGCATTATCAAGTAGCATTATGGAGCCACTGAAAGTTATGCCTCTTTTGACAACAAAACACAAGACCCCCACTAGTAAGCAAATTGGTATCTTCCCAGAATGAGTACACAATGTTCTCTAGCATCAAATTTATCAATTTCATGACAAACAGAAAGACTGAAAATACAGAAACATCATTCAAAGCTGTACCCTTTCTAGAAAATGCAAATTTAAGTCATAGTATTGCCAAAAAGATAAACTGAGCACAAAATTGATGATAACAATTGTGTAAAAAAGTACAGTAGAAAAAGCAATAGGTTTGTTTTTCTAAGAATAGTGCTGTATAGAACACAGCATAATATTCAATATAAGTGAACAATGACCACTCTGTTATTGGTGAAAGACACTTAACTTTACAACATTCAACCACTGACAAGTGTATGAACCTGGTCTTAGTGCATGTGCAACATCTATATCTATAGACATAGATGTATAGATATAGATTTCTGTTATCCTCTTAAAACATTTACTCTAAAAAGCACATATTATACAAAAGACTTGATTCCAAACAAAACACTTTCTGAGCTGTGATGGAGGCTGGAAACACATCAGCACTGAGTACAGAACTACATGTGCAGCCTGGAAAGAAACTGCTGTAAATGAAATGTTGCCCTTAAATGTCAATACACACAGTGCTTCGTGCAAAGAGAACAGTAGATAGTCAATGACATGCCTCCTGACCTAGATTCTCTGTTGAAGAACACAGTGAAAATGAAGAATGTGTTTAAGTGCAGATACTGTGCCTTTCCTTCAATCTGACATCTCAAGAAAACCCGCTAATTGTACAACGTATTTTCACAGTAAAATACTATTTCTGTTCAGGTCAAAGATAACAATTCACTGAGTACTTTCTAGATACTGGGCATTCTACTTGCCTCATCTAATTCTCATTCATTCTCATTGTTTCATTTACTTCTCACCAAAAACCTTATGTGGAAGGTATCGTTCCTATTTTTAGTAAGGCAACAAAGGCTTCAAAAAGTTAAGTAACTGACACTTTCCTTTTTAAAATCTCACTTGGGGGCCGCCTGGGTGGCTTAGTCGGTTAAGCGTCCGACTTTCGCTTAGGTCATGATCTCGCGGTTCGTCGGTTCGAGCCCCGCGTCGGGCTCTGTGCTGACTGCCAGCTCAGAGCCTGGAGCCTGTTTCAGAGTCTGTGACTCTCTCTCTCTCTGACCCTCCCCTGCTCACGCTGTCTCTCTCTCTCTCTCTCTCTCCTGGAGATAGATAAAACATTTAAAAAATTAAAAAAAAATCTCACTTGGAAGTTAAAAGATTTCTTTTTTATTACATTCAGTAAATTAACTAAACGCAATGTGCACTTTATTTTATGATGAGTAGATAGATCACAAACCTCTTTAATCGTCATTACAGCCTTCTACTGTACCTGATAATATGTAAGTAAACCATGTAGAACTACAAGGTGAGAATAACAACCCTGCTTCATAGATGAAATAAAAATACATTATGCGGGGGTTGGGGGGGGAGATTCTGTTCTATATGGAAAAAAAAATTCTCAGGCATACCTCAGAAAATTTTTAAATTGACGATGGAAATCCTAACATCAATAAATATCAATAAAATTTCAGATCATCAGCATCATGGATATCATCTCTACCACATCTCCATTCATTTAGAAGGCAATAAAAAATGCATAACACTCACGCACCTTCTGGAAAACTTAAAACACATTTCAAATAACTACTGAGCCACCTAGACCAGTGAGATAATTAGATCTAAATGATAACAAAACACCATAAAACACACTAATTTTGTGATAGAGTAAAAGAGAATACTTAGCTTTGCTTCTTATACTAGAAAAAAAAAGACTGAAAATAAATAACTTAAACATCCAAATTAAGGAGTTACACGAGGAACAATTTAATAATCTATATGCAGTGGATTAAAGATGGTCACAGATTCTCTCATATTCCTCCCATGGAGGAGAAGGAAGTTGGGGCAGGGCAGGGGACAGGTATCTGTATCCCCGGCCCTTCAATCTGTGCTGGTTATTGTAACTTCCTCGATCATTAGAATAACGTCAAAATGAATAGGTGCAAGATTCCAGTCTTGGAATAGTGAGATTCCATTTAAGAAGTCCAACTACTGGCAGTGCCTGGGTGGCTCAGCTGGTTAGCATCTGGCTCTTGGTTTCACCTCAGATCATGTTTTCATGGTTCATGAGTTCGAGCCCCATGGAAGGCTCTATGCCACCAGTGTGGAGCCTGCTTGGGATTCTCTCTCTCTCTCTCTCTCTCTCTCTCTCTCTCCCTCTCCCTCTCTCAAAATAAATAAAAACAAACTTTGAACAAAAAAGAAAAAAAGAAGTCCAACAACCCTGCTGGAGATCCACATGGAGAGGCCCTCAAACTACAGGGAGAGGAAGAGAGGCTCTGGTGCACTCAGTCTTCCAACTGCCATTTTGAACCTCTAGAAACTACCAGTCATCAAAGGAATACCAAGTGACCACAGGGAACACATTATGGAGAAGAAAATCCAGCCAAGCCCTTCTCAAATTCCTGACTCACACGCTCAGACACAAATGAATCCTAAGCCACTAAGATTTATGGTGATTTGTTACGAAGAAATAAGTAATTGTAACAGAAATTGGTTCCTAGAAGTCAAGTCCTCCCATGTCAAAAACCAAAAACACGTGGCAATGATTTTAGGAACCAGCAGCAGGTAGAAGTTGGAAGAGTTTTGAACACTCTATTAACGGAAGCTGAGAGGGTTCTGAGGCTGTATCAGTGAAGATGGAAAGAGATTCTAAATTTTTGAATATCTACCTACCCAACATTTTTGTCTAATATCTTTCATCCATTACAGTTCCCTGAGTGACATTTTTTCTAGTTTACTATTCTCTTCCCTGGCCTGTGAAACCTACTACTTAGCTTTGTGTGTACGTGAGAGCCTACTCTCCTATTCAGAAAGGTTTGGCTTTGTCTGCTGTTGGCTAATATTGGATGGAAACTCAAAATCAGCCATATAGCCTGTTAGTGCCAATATTTAATCCTCACTCACTCCATTTCCACACAGAGACAGAAATGATTTGCTGACCAGGAGCAAACAGTCTGACTCTCTCTTGTTCCTCTTCATTTCTTCCCATGGAGGAGAAAGTGACCTCATGGGTTAGTAAATTGTAGGAAGGAGCTCAACTTTGTCCCTCTAGATGCCCTCTTTCATGCCTTTCTGCCTGGAAAGATTGCTGTGTGACAAGCTTAGCAGGAAAAATTATACTGTTTAAGGGGAGGCTTGCTGTTGTGCATCTTTTTTCTCATTTAGTGGTAAAGTATGATTGGGGAAGGAGAAGATATTTATACCTTATTCCCCCCAAATTTAAAACCTTACTTGTTTCTTAGCTCTGAAAACCTGTTCACTTGTCTAAACCTCTATCTACTCAATCACATTTCAGAAGAGAAATTTTTAACCATATGAACTTGTGGGATCTTCGAGCACCATGAAAATATATGCATAATCTTGTATTCGTTAGTATTTTTTCTATGAGAGGGTCTAGAAGTTGCTTCCATCAGATTTCTAAGAGGTCCATATCCTAATTATGGTTAACAACTATTGCCCTTGAAATAGCCTGCTGCGTATCTTTTTCCTATCTGCCCCCTGCTGGTGCCCACACCTACCAAGTACCTAGTTCTTAATTAACTGCAGGAATAAGGAAATCTTTCTGTGTTTAGAGGATTCTTCGACATTTGTTTTAAAGTATCATCATTTTGAAATATCAAGTTATCTCAATTTTATGAAAAACAGAAGGAATAATAGGAAGAGGATTATCCTTACAAAAGCTAACTATGGAAATGATTAACTACAAGATGAAAGCCTGGGAAAGAGATGTGTACCAAACTTCACACTTCTTCAAAGTTGAGAGAGGTAATATGGCACATATATACTCTATTACCCAATGCCCCCAGCAAGGTCTGGAGCAGTATTCTACAATCAAACATATAAGTATTTCTGCAGCAAAACAGGAATATTCACTCTAAGTGGTATAGACATAAAATTAATGTCACCACACATTAGGTTAGGATTTTGCTATAAAATGTTATGAATATTTGTTTTTTCAATGGTTTGGGGTAGGCATATGATTAAGGAGATTGTAAACCTTTAACTAAACACCATCATTGCCCTCCTTCAGTCTCTCCTTGGCCTGAACTAACTCTAGTTTCTTAAATATTTCTTTGAAAATCTGTTTGTCCTCATCTTTAATCATCTCCATAGCTGCCCTTTTTCAGCATAATCTGACAATCAAGTCTAGAACACTGTACATTACTGTGTAGTGGGGTTGTGATGGCAGATTACTTTTGGCCTCCCAGGCCTGTAATGATAACCAAATAGCTTTCTAGTCAACTTTTAGTAGCTGCAGGGGTAATCCAGGTTATTTCTGCATCACTCTTCCTATAATTTGATTATTAATCACTGATCTAAACTCTAGTCTCCAAACATCCACAGAAGTCATCTTGTCCTTAAAGGTTGGAAATAGGCCCAATGATGTTTTTATCCTACAACAAAATGAGCTGTCGAAAAACGGAACAGGCCGTCTTTGAGTATAATGAGTTCCCTTTTATCAGAGGTGTTCTGGGCGGCAGCTAGACAATATAGTGAGTGTGTTTGTAATACTGAATAATACTGAACAATGAACAGAAAACAATAAAAGAAGTTCATTTAATTCTTGTGTAATTGCAACTTTCATCTCATAAACCCACTTACACAGAGTTCAGAACTAAGCCATATTCCACATGCTCAAACTTATTAACCAATACTTGGGCAAGTGAAAATCTATGATCTCAATTCTTTTATTGCCCACCGGGAGAATGAGCTTCCTATTTGTACTTCTGGGACACTCATGTCACAGGACTGCTCATCCTCAGAAGGGGGATACAAATGAAATCCATTTCAACTAAAAAATCAATTAGTGTTTATTCCTACCCTGAATTATCTCCAATGAACTACTTAGAGCCCACTGGCAAAAATTTACAAGTATGTATAAAAATGAAGAACACTAAGGATGACATAAGCATGTGTGAAGTACCACAGTAAAATCATATGCAAGAATACATAGAAAATCCAAATAAAAGTAAAGAAGCAAAGCACTTAGAGAAGTCTAGAGTCTTGATATGGTCTGGATCATCTTAAGGCAAAATGGAGAATTAAAAGACATTTGTAGTTAGGAGACTAAAGTGGTATTTTACCCTTTCCTCCATTGGGTGTTTTTGGGTCCTTGGTCCAAAATTCTTACTGGATCTCAACCTTTCTTAAAAACTTGATATAAAAAAAATCCTCATCATATTACTTCATTTGCTTTAGATTCTAATGAAGATTACATAGCATTTAGCACACTGCTAGACACCTTACTTATCCCTAAGCAGAAGGTAACAATTATTGTCAATTAAGCATTATATTTCCAAGGGTACTCTTACCAGACCAAAAGTTATGATAGAAAAGAGGTTTATAAGTGATTATATAAGAGTATAAAAGAAAGTTATAAAGGACATATATCACATGATAGTAACTTTGAAATACATGCAAAATTAGAATATGCTTAGAGATATTTAGTGAAAACATATAAATATAAATAGCAAAAATATTCTCCCATTTAACAAAAGGGATTTTCTTTAGGGATGGAGGCAGAACTATGCCTGTTAATATTTCACTAAAAAATGAGATGGGAAGAAGATTCTAAATATATAGAGAAGTGTAATGAAGTACAATAAATTCATAAGCTCCCTCTTAAAAACCATTGTCAAAGTTTAAGTTATTCTCTTTTAATCAATAATATTCTCTTTTAATCAATCTTACATAGTTGGAATCATTCTGCCAAGAATTTTATAATCTACTTTATATCATTTTTTCATGTCATTAAAGTTTATTTGTAAACATGTTTTCTTTTAAATTGTTCTTCTATTTTGAAATTACAAAACTAAAAGGACTTTATAGAAAAAGGTGAAATAATGTGACTGTGTATAAAAAAACTCCCTATACTTCTCTTTCCCTCAATACTATTCTATTTACTTAATCAATGTTAATATGTTGATATTTTTGTGTATATACAACACACACACACACACACACACACACACACACTCCTTTTCCATCTTTTTCTACACACTCATTAAAATGTGGGTACTCAGGAGCACCTGGGTGACTCAGTTAAGCCTCCACCTCTTGACTTCGCATCAGGTCATAATCTCACAGTGTGTGAGTTTAAACCCCTTGTCAAGCTCTGCACCAACAATGCAGAGCCTGCTTGGGATTCTTCCTCTCTGCCCCCTCCCGGCTCATGCATGTGTGTGCTCTCTCAAAATAAATAAACTTAAAAAAAAATAAAATATGGGTACTCATACATAGGATTTTTTTACAAAATATGTATGAATTTATTTTATTTTAATAATGTATAAATTCATTCACCAATTATTAACTAAGCATATTACATGTTCAGACAATGAGGATATAGCTGTCTATAAGACAGACATAAATTATGCCTTCATGGAGCTCTCACTTCACATGTATCATGGTTATCATTCAAGGATAAAACTTATATATTTAACTCATTGGTTTTGAGGGGGGAAGATGTTGTGTTTCTTTTTGTTACTCCCAATTTTTAATTGTGAAAAAAATAAACACACAACAAAAAAATTTACCCTCCCAACAATTTCCTAGTGTACAGCATAATAATGTCAACCGCATTCACACAGTTGTTCAAGAGATACTCACCACCTTCCCATACTGTATGACTTAAACTCTACATGAAACTCTATACCCACCAAACAACTCCCTACCTCCTTCTACCCCCAGCCCCTGGAAATCATCATTTATGCTTTGTGTCTTTATCTAATTCATTGTTTTTAGTTATTTTTTTAACATTTATTTATTTTTGAAAAACAGAGAGACAGAGCATGTGCAGGGGAGAGGCAGAGAGAGAGAGGGAGACACAGGATCCAAAGCAGGCTCCAGGCTCTGAGCTGTCAGCACAGAGCCCGACATGGGGCCCAAAACCACAAGCCATGAGATCATGATATGAGCCGAAGTCGGCCGCCCAACCAACTGAGTCACCTAGGTGTCCCTAATTCATTGTTTTTAATAGCTGTCTAGTACTCTAGTATTTATGTGCTATTCTCATTGATACATAAATATGAATGACAGATATTATATGGATATTATAAATATATCTGTACTTTATATATATATATATATATATATATATATATATATATATATATTACTAACTATATATAGTACTAACTATAGATAATCCTAACCCACAAAAGATGTTTTTATTATGCTTAGATATATGCTCTGTCTGGAATATATTTTTATAAATGATATGCAGTACCTGTTCCAATTTCTTTTCTTCTAGATGGATCACTGTGTTATCATGACCTACTAAATAAGTCTCTACATATCTAGTGAATTGAAAACAAAACACTGTCTTACATTAAGTTCTCAAATATTCTTTAATCTGTTTCTAAACTCTCTATTCTTCTCCAATAATCTGTATGTGCCATTGTGTATCAAAAAAATACTAGCCTATTACAGTAGCTTGGCAGTGTATTTTAATACCTGGTAAAGCAAATCCACACTGATCACTCTGTTTTTAAAATATTCATGGCTATTCTTAGATAGTTATTACTCCATTTGAAATTTAAGACAATTTTATCCAGTTCTAAAATTAAACATTTTGATTGTTATTAGAATTACCCTAAAGTAGTGTATAAATTTGGAATCACCGATATTTCCACATTGTAGCTTCCTGTTAAAATATATATTGTATTGTTTCATTTGATTACATCATGTTTCATATCTTTGCATAATATTTTCCCATAGAACCTTTGCCTTATTTGTTAATTTATCCCTAACATGTTTTGTCCCCTATAACAAATAAGAATTTTTTGCAGTTTTACAGAAAAGCAATGGATTATTGTGTATTTGTCTACCAACCATTTTCCTTGTTCTATTATAAATTATAGTCATTTAGCAAGGTGTCTACAGTTTCTTAGGTATTATGAATTATTTTTTTCAGCAATTATAAAACATGTCATTTGGGAGACTTATTGAGTTGGTTTTGATTCCAAAACAAGGTTAAATCATACCAATGGTAGAAAACATGGTCTTATTCTTGATTTTAGTAGAAATGGCTTTATTATTGCCCCTTTTGTATGCTCTTTATTCTTGGTGTGTAGAAAAAAGTTTTATAATATTTATTTATTTTTCCTTATTCTTATTTAAGTCTCACTTTATTTATTTACTTACTTATTATTTTTTAGAGAGAGAGAGTAGGAGAGAGGGGCAGAGGGAAAGAGAGAGAGAGAGAGAGAGAGAGAGAATCTCAAGCAGACTTCATGCTCAGCACAAAGCCCTATGTGGGGCTCAATCCCATGACCTTGGGATCATGACCTGAGCTGAAATCAAGAGTCGGACATTCAACCAACTGAGCCAACCAGGTCCTGCCCCTATGTTTCACCTTAGATCAACATTTTTACTAAAGCTTATTAAGCCTTCTTTTCTTCAAATGGTAAGATACTTTTTGTAAACTTTATATAAGCATACAAGTTTTTTTTTTAATTTACAGACATAATGAATTATGTTGATACACAAATGCATTCCTGAAGTAATCTATGTATTGTTCTTTTAACACCCTACTGAATTTGATTTACTATTCAAGATTTTTATCTGTATATGTATGTGAAATGAGTTCATAGTTTTATTTTGTACTATCTTTATTAAGACTTGGCACTGAAATTATGTTTACTTTATAAAATTAAGTTGACTTTTATCACTTTTATTTTTGCAATATTTTTCAGTTATCAGAAGCCATAAATAACTCACATTTTAAAACCATAGGAGCATGTCTGCATAATGACACATTTACATAACTTTTCCTATGTTGATGAATCAAGACTTACATATCTAAGAAGATACTTTAAAATAAATAAATTAGGGTAGTTCATTACGTTAAGGTCAACTCTTGATTTCAGCTCAGGTCATGATCTCACAGTTAGTTAGATCAAGCCATGTATCAGCTCTGAGCTGACAGTGCAGAGCCTGCTTCAGATTCTCACTCTCCGCTCTCTTCCCCACCCCCACTCCCTCTCCTACTTTCTGCCTCTCAAAATAAATAAAAATTTAAAAATAAAATAAAAATAAAATAAATCAAAGGCAGAATATAAGTGCTATAAAAATAAATCTAAAACATCAATGTTTTATTATAGTCAGTATGTAAAAAGATACACTTCCCACAAAATGTCCAGTAACTCCTGAAATCCAGTTTTATGAATCATACAGTTTGTGGTAAGTAGCTTCTAAGGTGGCCCTTTCTACAATTTGCTCTCCCTGAGTGAGCAGAAGTGAGCAGCTCACGTCTAATGCAAAGAATACAGAAACGTAATGAGAGACTTCTTCTAAGGCTGGGTTACAGAGATGGGCTGGCTTCTAGTGCACCTTTTCTCTCTCTCTCTCTCTCTCTCTCTCACGCACACACGCGCGCTCTTGCTCTCTCTTTCCTGTCCCTAATTCTGGGAAAAGCAAGCCTCCATGGTGTGAACTGCCCTATGCAGAAACCCAGAGAGTGAGGAAATGCTCTCTCTGGCCAACAGCCAGCAAGGACTTCCGGCCTGTTAATGGTCATGTTAGGAGGATGCAATGAACTTTTCAGTGGCCAGTAAAAAGATTTCTCTGGTAAATGGAGTACTATGTTCTGATTTCCCATACAAAATGATAAAGTTATATATTTTACAGAGGGAGATTTTTTAATAAAATTTCAACGAATATGTGGCTTGACTAATTCTACGATTTTTTTAATTATGGATACTCAACACCTCTCAGTTTTGTCACCATTTTTTTCTGAGTGTCATCTCTTAGAAAAACAATTCCTTTTCTCAGCAGCTGAAAAGCCAAAGGTGAAACCAAGTTTTGGTATCCCTCTACAGTAGAGCGATGACAGTGAAACGCCAACACCAGGGCTTCTTGTGTCATTAGAATCACCTGAGAAACACTGAGGCAAAAAGCAGCATTCAGGAGGGAAATCCTATTTCTGCCCTTTCCCTATTGACTTCCCAACACCCACAGATGCTAGTTTGTGTGTGTGCGGCACACACCCCCCCCAACACACACACACAAACACACACAGTTCTAGCAAACCAGTAGGCTGCAGAACTTGGCGTGACTCTAAGCAGTTAAATGCATCTGATTAATGAGAATGTTACTTTTATATTTGTTTACCCAAAATAGAGACAGTAGAACTGCATTTGAACTGTTTTGTTCCTTAATGAGAAGAAGACTCTTAATGAGATTCAGTTTCACTTCTTAATGTCAGCCAGTGTGTGATCTCTTATCATAGCCTTGATATGCCAACTGATTCCAGTTGGCAAGACAGCAATGAAAGGCAGAAATAAAGTAACCCATCTCAGTAAAGGAAACACGATACTTTTAAGAAACTCCAGTCTATAGAGAATGATACAGAAGGAATTAGATCACACACCGCCATCTTATTACTGAATACAGTACTTTCTCCTAAACTATCCTCAACTATTAACAATTTAAAAGTTGAATATTTGACACTAAAATGTTAAAAACACAACCTAATTTATAAAAGATGAGAACATTTTTGGATTAATGAGGCAATTTAAAGCTCCCCCAATTTTTCTCAAGAAATTTAAAAACAAAATAACATTTTACATTTCACACTCAATTGCCCTAAAATTAAACCAGACTCTGCTGTTACCATATCATATGACTAGAAACCCAGTCTCCAATCTCTTAAAAAGTCTATCATTAATCCAAATATATTATATAGGAGCAGAGAGGAGCAAATCAAGGGAAGGAAGCACAACTTTTTTCCCGAAGCATGTCAGAAATCTTTAATGGCACTGTGGAATGACTAGGAATGTCTGCTGTGAGATTTCATGGAGGGTGTGCAGTATGATAGAACGAAAATCACTCATTTTGCTTTGCTATGCTATTCTGCAAAGGATAAGCAAAAGAAATAGCAAAAAATACAAAATTAAGGCCTTTTGCCCCAGAGCATGTCTACCTTTCTTGTCATCAGTTTAACTGATTCTATCACATAGCTGAATTCCCTGGCTTATAGAAATAGCCAAAATTTAAAGACCTGGTTGAACTAGATGCTATCTGCTCTTATTCAAATGACTTTTGCTTCAATTTATCTCAGGGCTTAAAAAGCAGCTGCTTAGTAAGCAATATAGGAATGCAAATGTCTGGAACTAAGGTCTAGCCGCATAGAAGAAGTTTCTCACAAATGTGGGGCCGTTTTTCTTTATCAGGCACATCAACAAAATACAGCCATGTTAATTCAGCAAACAAAGATGTTGTGCCTCCTAGGAGAGAAATACAATAACTGCAGATGATGAGCATTTCCATCTGGGTCTAGGCCTGAGCAGATAGCCTTCATACTGGCACTAACGCCTGGCTGGCAGCCTTCCCCCACGATGGTATTGCTAGCCATGGCCACTTTGCCTGCAGCCCAAGTAATGAAGATTCAGAAGCAAATAAATTCAAACAAGTAAACAATTAGTTAATGAATATGCTTTAAACCCTTGAAGAGCTCAGCACTGTGCTAGATACCCAGGCAGACATAGAGAAAGAACAAAACCTTGAGAAACTTGCAATTATCCAACAGAAAAAGACATGTTCTTGACCAAGAAAGATAAATTATGAGTTATTAGGGAGAAATAAAAAAACATCTTAGACTACGGTTTGACTTTATAAGTGTAGACAAATCAGTAAACTCTGGCTCTCTATTTCCTCAAAGAGTAATCAAGGAGGTTGAATTAAATTATTTCTCCTAAAGATGTAATGATTCCATGAACTATATCTGAATTACATGTTCCTGAATGGGAAGAGTTTTACATACTACTTAAGTATGTAAACTCTGTAGTTAAGACCATCTTGGCTCAAATCCTGACCCTATCACTTATTGTGAGAAGTTGAATAAAGAACTTAATGTTGTTAACGATATATTTCCTCAGCCATCAAGTAGGGATATTAATAATTTTACATCCTTGTATAAGGAAGTTTACATGAGGTGATGCTCTTCGTGAGCTAGCTATTATGGTGAAACAAATCACCCCAATCCCATGGCTTAAAACAATAACCATGGATTATTCTTTGAGTCTGTGGAATATCTTGGTGTTTCTGTTAGTGTCAGCTGGGCCCACTCTTACATAAACTATCAGTTGTGTACTGAACAGGCAGCTCTCTTGCATGTTTTGGGGTTAGCTGGTATAATTTGGCCTAAGATGGTCCTAGCAAGGACACTTGGCCTCTCTTCCACATGGATCCCATCTTCTAACAGGTAGGCCAAGTCTCTTCACATGGCAGTGGTGGAGTTTGAAGAGAAAGGCCCCTTGAGGTCTTTGTTCAGAACCAGCACACTGCCAACTCAAGCACATTCTGTAATTCAAAGCAAAATCTAAGATCCTAGATTCAACGGATGGAGAAATAAACTTCATTTCTTAGTGGGCAAATAGACATGGATACCTGAGAGAGGAGTGAGGGCGAGAGTGATAAAGAATCAAGGCTGCATTTCCAATTGATCTACTACTTTCAGTAAAGTACTTGGTGCTTAAGTAAACATCAGTCATTGACATTACAAGTTGATTAAGAAACCATTCTTGCTAGAATGAGAAGTAGGCAACAGAGAACATAATGTTTGAGTGAGGAGTTGGGAACACTTGGCAATGTAAGCCTTAATCACAGATGTTGGAGCGATATCAGGAATGTAAGAAAGGAAAGGAAGGTCTTAATAGAGTCCATTAGCTTAGAGGTCTTTGGCCATCTCTACCAAATTAGAGTTCTAACCTGCCAACTTGTCATCTATTCTTTTAAGTACCTGAATTAAGAAAGGAAAATAAACAAGGCTGCAGACTGTTTACTAAGTAGTCTAGGCTAATTCAGGGCTAATAATTAAACGTGAGACTCTGTGCTGTAGATGAGACAAGTGATAGCTAGTCTAAAAAGCAAATGTGGGCAACACAAAGAATATGTTCCAAGGCCTCCTAAAAGAAATGTCCATGTTTGTGGTCCGCTAATAATGACTTTAGGAGGAGGACTTTCAGGTCTTAGAGGAAAAAATAAGGAAGAAGAAAAGCTTTTCCATGCCTCCCTCCAATAACAGTATGGACTAATTCTAGGAATCAACCAAGGTGTGTGCATTTTTTTTTTCATAAACACTTGGCAACATATTGTGAGGGTTGGGGGTAGGAAGAGAAAATGACCAAGCATAGCAAAATTCCTTTGACTAGATTCTACTATACAATCAGTAATTTTTAAACATCATTTATATTCAATTCCATACCAGTGCTATTGTTGCTCCACATATAAATATGGTGGAATTTTTGTTCATTAGGTACAGAAAACACTAGGAATGATGGACAATACTTTGGGCACTGATAATCCCGCAATATGAACAACGTCTAACAAGTTGTAGTAACCAGAAATGCTTTTTTTTCAAATCAAATTTGGGCACTGTACCAAATTTCCAATTATAACTCTGCTATGTGCAGTCCAGTAGAGTGGACTAAAATCAGGGTTTACAGATAAGGATTCTGGGTTAATGTACTGGCTGTCATGCTAAACAGGCCATGGAAAAGTATTCTTACTTCTTTAGGCCTCAGTGTGTTTATCTCTAAGTTAGGGATCAGAAATACCTTTATTACAGATTTATTGTGAGTATTAAATATGATAAAATTTGTTTTTATACAATTATTTATTATAAATAAATTAATATACAAATTTATGTAGCACCTAGCACTATACTCAGTACTAATAATTCAGAGATGAGGGGCACCATAGTAGCTCAGTAGGATAAGCTTACAATTCTTGATTCTATAGCATGAGTTTAGGTCATGATCCAGGGTCATGAGATCAATGCTGATGTCAGACTCCATGCTGAGTATGGAGCCTGCTTGAGATTCTCTCTCTGTCTTTCTCTCTCTCTCTCTTCCCCTCTGCCCCTCTCCTCCACATGCTCTCTCTCTCTCTCCCTCTTTAAAATAAAAAAAAAATTAAAAATTTTTAAAAATAATTCAGAGATGAATAAAAATGGGCTCTGTCCTCAAGGAACTTACAGCCTATTTTGAGAAATACTGATAATTAACTATGAAACAAAGTGTGATAAATGGTAACAAATTGTTAGGAAAACCCAGAAGGAGAGGTTAATTAAGAAAGGAGGCAGATGGATGAGCCAAAAAAGCTAACAAATAAGATGTAACATAAGAAGCGGGCCTTAAAGAATGACTAGAAATTTGCCCACCTCATCGGCTGAGAGAGAGGCAAACTCATCATGAGCATAACTTAGGGGACAGGGAAAAGCACTTGGGGAAGAGCAACATGGCTCTTTGTCTAAAGCGTGCAGTACATGGTAACAAGAAGTGACACTCAAGTTCTCAGAGTGAAGTTGTGAGTTGTGGCCAATTATAAAACATCTCTTTGATGTGAAGAGAGTCAGGGCTGCATTTGTTGGTTATATGGGGCTATCAGAGTTTTTTGAGCAGAAAATAAAATATTAATGTCTTGGTGTTAGGAAGACTGTTTTGGTCTTTTTTCTTAGACATTATAAAGGCCAAATTGAAAAACCTCAATTGGGTATAAAAGCAAGGTGGTTTTTTATTTGTCTCGGGGTTTTCCTGGCATTAATCTGGAGAAAGAATGATGAGACACAAGGCGAAACAATAGACTGGGGCAGGGTTGTTTGAAGAGATGAATTTCAGAATTATTTTGGAGGAAAAGGACACTAACATTGTAACTGATAAAATATAGAAAGTGAGAGAAATTAAAGATGACTCAGAGGCTTCTACCAAGGGAATTATGTAGATAGCAGTTCCATTAACCAAGACACTGTGTCCAGAAAGAGGGATGTGTTTTGGAAAAGAAGAGAATGAGTTCAAGTCAGGGTAAGTTGAGTTTAACAAGCCAGCAGGACACCCAGATGGAAATGTCCAGAAGGCTGGGCACAGATGCAAAGTGAGCAATTTACTTTTCCCTTCTTTCCTCCACCACAAAATGGATGGGATATTGCTTGCCACTTCTCTCCAAGGACTGTGGAGAGGATTAATGAGGCAGTGTTCACATTTATTCCACACCAAGGATCAATGAGAGCTTGGCAAAGTATAAGGTTGGAGTCCCATTATACGAACTTGAAAACAAAGCAGCTTTGATATAAAAGTCATTGAGGGAAGAGAATGAAAACCTGCAAGACCTCAGTGTAGAATATACTTGTACTTGAGCCAGCCCGTACAGGCACAGCGCTGGTGTAGGTGGGCACTAGCCTGTTTCCAGCTGAAGGCAATCAAAGTGAACCAGCCTTCCGGTTGCGTGCACTTTCTTTTTTAATTCATTGCCAAAGCCACCAGGACTCAGCCCAAATGTGAGCTTAGGAATTAGTCATACAGAGCTCTTACAATACTTTCCAATGAAACCCATTTCACATTTTCTCCCTTCTTCAATAAAAATGATTTCTGAAGCAAGCTACTGTTAGCTGCCTCTGTTTTTTATGTGAATAACTTTGTGTTGGCTATATGCTAGTGATTAATTAGTAACAACGAGGTCACCAAGTAACATTCCTGAGGCCACTGCCAAACCAACAGTTCAAATCTGAAGTATTCCTTCTAAAAACGTGACCTCAGGCATAGAATTATGCCTATTTATCAAATGCGTAAAATGGGAAGCTTTCAGAAGTTTCCAGTTCAAAACCCTTTAATTCACAAATTTTATTCCTCTTGCTACACTTCAGACAGGGCAGAGAAATAAACATGGAATGAAGAATATAGGATACAATTGCATATACAATATACAATCCTATATTGTATTGTTCTGTGAGAATTCAGACAGGTCTGATTTTAAATCAGACACTTATTGTGTGCCCCTTCATTCTGGTCTTTCTGGGCCTCAGCGTCTTTATTTGTAAAGTGTAGTATCATGAGAAATGAACTCTTGCCACTTGCTATCTGTGTGACCCAGTACAAATTACTGAGTGTTGTTCAGCTTCAGTTTTCTCCTCTATCAGATGAGGAGAATATTACCTGCCGTTGTTTTCGTAAGAAGTTGATAAGATGAAATTGGTCTTTAGCCTTGAGTCTGATACATAGATATTGCTAAATAAATGGGAGCCGTTATACCACTGGTGGCAGTGCTGCCACTGTGACAATTTGAAGCAGATGGCTCACTGAAGAGCTTCAATAAAGTAAAAATTAACTATGGCTCATGAACAGGGATATAACTACAAATATGTCCTGAGTCATGCAGGTGACAATATACAGCATGATCATTTTAAATACGAAATGAAATCACCAAAGTACAGTCTTAGAGGAATAAAACTACCATATTACCTGCTCTGCCTTGGTTTCAAATGAGGAAATACAGGAAGTTGTTAAGATACTCAAGAATATATGGAAATAAAATAAAAATTTGGAACTTTTAAAGATGCATTACGCTAGAGCCAATTCCTTCATTCTCAGTAGTGGTCTCTCAGAAGCTCACAACCAAAAGTCTTCAAAACAGGAGAAAATCAACAGAGAAGGAATACAGAAACAGGTGTCTGCCAACTTCAATTCCAGTGGTTTTGGGAACAGAAAGAAACTACTGCAAATGTAATAGAGGCTTGCCTTGGTAGCAATTTTCTTATCTTTGTTGCCATGTTGCAACTTAATACTATCTAAATCTTATACTCATTAAAGACAAGGTCATTCAAGAAAGAATCAAGGAAAATGCAAAGAATGGGATTACCTCTCCTTCCTTTCCTGATTTTACAGGCTGTTGGAAACGAACTAACCCTCCTTTGTCCTCTGAACCTAAATTCACTACTAATCAGGAACAGATTTAGAGTTAAAATGGGGTCCCAATTTATAGCTTTGTATTTTCCCCATAACTCTTCATGAAACTGCTCTTTCTGCATCATGAGCCTAATTTCAGAGTTCTTCAAACATTCCCCACCACTGCCCTTCTCACCTCCAGGATCCTAGGAATATTTATTCATCCTGTGCCTCAGAGAAGATAGTCTACCTGTCTGACTGCCTGTCTATCTACCTATCTATCTATATCTCCTCAATAAACAGAAACTTATTGTTCTATGTCCTCTGAGGCTATCTACTAAACTCCCTGGGAAAAGATTAATCGGTCTTAATGATGTAGGTTTTCCCTATTGTTTAGAAATTGAAGAGAGTAATCTACATCTCCCTTCCACTGTGCATTCCCCTTTCCATATCCATTCTAAGGACAGATTTCATGCAGAATAGTATCTAGGAAAAAGGAGAAGAAATGTATGTTGGAATAAGTCCTTTTTATCATCTCCTTAAGCCATACCACGGACTCCATAACTTATTCCATCCCTTGATAAAACCTGTGTTCTTTACAGGAAAGCAAAAGCTCTCCATAAGAAGAACAATGGCTATAATTCCAGCCACATAAATTAGGTTCAAGGACCCTAATGCAAGTTACTGGATGTGTGTAAGAAACTTGGAGTGGAATAGAGGAATATTTATATCAGACTTAAAAACAGTCTCATATTTGGGATGTGTACTTTGTTATATCTATTGTCAAAACTGTTCTACACAGGATGTCGATTGTTTTGATTAGTTAATCTATTACTTTGCTGGGTAGAGGAGTGAAGTAAACATTTAGAAATATTCATTTTTATTCCCACTGTTACCACCAATGTTTCAAGGTTAAGAGGCTGTCTTTTATTGTAGCACATTACTGCTATTAAAGTTATAACTTTTTCAAAGGCAAATATTTGTAGTTGGCCAATTAACTGCTATGGAGAATTGACCTTTCACCAGTTATTCTGAGAATATTATGACATAATTTTTGCCCTAAAGAACATCAGTGTTAAAAATGATTTGTGAAAATATGATTTCAGCTGACTTTATTAAAATATTGCTTCCAAATTCGACATTATAAAAACATAATAAAAATAATTCTTATTAAAGGTGAAAATGCTGAGAAAAACAAAAAGTATGCAAATATTAGAGTCTTATGAAAATGTTTTTGAAAAAAATGTATTATAAAATTTTTCCATACCTGGTCCCCAAAATGGAATTTTGAGGTAGGTTCAGGAACCATCCAATGCAATAAAACCATTATAATAAGGATTATAGTAACAAAAAACTTGAAAATAAATGAAAGCCATGTGTCATTATGGTTAAGAATATAATCTTAAAGTGAGAAGTAAGTTGTATAACTGACTAGAAAAGATAGTAATGAAATTCATGGCAGCCAAAGAAAAGAAGGAAGTCATTTGCTCAGGAGAGACAATTTTACCTAGCATTAAACTCTGAGAAAAATGCACAGAAGTTCTTTACATAAAGAATATTTTCCTAGCTATTGAGCAATGAATTAAGTAGCTGTGTTACAAAAGATAAGGAAACTATATTCATGTTTTATGCAAATTTGTGACCAAAAAAAAAGCCAAGAAAATGCTAAAATAATAGTTCTGTTAAGAGTTTCTACCCATCTCTGGAGTGCCTGGATAGCTCAGTCAGTTGAGTGTCCACTTCGCCTCAGGCCATGATCTCCCGATTCATGGGTTTGAGCTCCGCGTTGTGTTCTGTGCTGACAGCTCAGAATCTGGAGCCTACTTCAGATTCTTTGTCTCCCTCTCGCTCTGCCCCTCCCCTGCTTATGCTCTGTCTCTGTCTGTGTGTGTCTCTCTCTCTCAAAAATAAATTTTAAAAAAGTTTCTACATGACTCTAGAATAATGCAATCTACAGGTTCTGCTTCTGGTAGCCTAAGTGATAAAAGGGGGGCGGGGAATAAAGCTCTTATAAAAGGAACCACCTCTCAATATTTGAAACAAAAAGCTTCATGGAATGTTGTGTAAGCAAGGGAGATCTATATCAATAGAGCTCAGTATTAATGATCAAAGCAAGATGATGATTTTATTAGGGTTTTGAGACAGAGAGTTCAAGGGTTGAAGGACTTTTGGAAATGGCAATGACTAAGAATTAGTTGATCTTTAGCAGCTATAGAAGTGTCTAAAAGTGGAAGTATCTCAAGCTATGGAATTGTCTCACAAGTCAGCCATAATGAGGCTACTGTCGATTAGGGGACCTTCAACCATGTGGTGATGATCACAAAATGGGCATTTTTCAGAAGTGTGGTTACAAAAGCAAGTTATCAGGGATTGCTTAGGACAGATTATAGCTACATAACTTTCTTGAGTTTGGAGTATAGAAGTTTTTATTCTTAGAGAAGAGAATCTAGAAATGGACAGTTACCTCCCCCCTCTGTTGCCTCATCTAATATTTTTAAGAAGCTCATTAGTAGTCAATTTGAGTTTTAGTTCTCATTGAGTCACTGATTAACAAATGTTCCATATTTTGATTACAGGAGATCAACATTGCTTTGGAGACCAGATGTGTAGGTAGTAAAGGTAGCATATTGTTATAAAAAGTGAGGAATTTACATGGCTTTCCATATACGAGCAATGATTAATAGGAGTCTGAAATTAAAAACACAAAACTATTTGCCCTAGAACAAAATAATAATAGTGATTACAGCAACAAAATAATAAGAAATCTTTTGTATAAATCTAAAAAAAATTACAAGATCTATACAAGAAAAACTATAAAACTGATGAAACAAATTAAACAAAGTTTACACAAATTGAGATACATCCAACATTCACAGATAGGAAAGCTCAGCACTGTTAGAATTTCAGAACGTTGTAACCTGACCTATATATTCAATGTAATCCCAATGAAAATCCCAGTAGGTTCATTTTATGGATGTTGTCAAAGTGACTGTAATGTTTATATGAAAGACAAAAGACCCAGAATATTGAAAGAGCCAATACAATATTGAAAAAGCAGAACAAAGTCTAAAGATTAACCCTACCCAATGTCACAACTTACTATAAATTGACAGTAATCAAGCAGTATAGTATTGACAAAAGTATAGGTGAATAGATCAGTAGAGTAGAATAAACAGCTCAAAACTATTAAATAATATAAAATAAGAAAAATCCAGGTAACCCTACAGTTGGCAATGACTTTCTAGATGCATACGAAAAGCATCATCCATAAAAAATTAAGTTGGACTTTATTAAAATTAAAAACTTACATTCTGTGAAAGACAGTGCTAAAAGAATTAAAAGGCAAACAACAGAAACAACAGACTTGTAGGAAGTATTTGCAAAACACATATCTGGTAAATAATGTATGTTCAACATATAGAATTGAACTTCTAAATTCAACAGTAATTTTTTCTCCTTTGGGTAAATACTGACTAGTAGAATGAGTGGATAATACGGTATTTCTATTTTTGAAACAACTCAATTTTTAAAATACATGAATAGACCCCCCCCACCAAAGAATATATATAAATGGCCATTAAGCATATGAAAAGATGTTCATCATAAATCATTAGGGAAATGCAAATTAAAACCACAATGATATGCCAAAGCCCAATTATTAAAATGCTTAAAACCCAAAACAATGACAACATTAAAAGCTAGCAAGGTTGTGGAACAGGAACTCTCATTTATTGCTGCCCATGGAAAATTCCCACACAGTCGTATCCTCTCTAGCAAGGGGTTCGATGTTTCAGAACTTAGTCTTTCTTTTTTTTTTTTTTTTTTAATGTTTTATTTATTTCTAGGAGAGAGAGAGAGAGACAGCGTGAGCAGGGGAGGGTCAGAGAGAGAGGGAGTCACAGACTGAAACAGGCTCCAGGCTCTGAGCCGGCAGTCAGCACAGAGCCAGCAGTCAGCACAGAGCCGGACGTGGGGCTCGAACCCACGAACCGCGAGATCATGACCTAAGCGAAAGTCGGACGCTTAACCGACTAAGCCATCCAGGCGCCCCAGAACTTACTCTTTCTATCATACAAAACATACTCTTATCATAGGACATAGCAATTACAGTCCTTGATATTTACACACATAAGTTAAAAACATCTACCTATACAAAAACCTACACACGCATATTTCTGGAAGCTTTATTTATAATAGCTAAAACTTACAGGCAACCAAGATGTCCTTCAGTAAGTAAATGGATAAACTGAGTACATTAATATAATAGAATATTATTCAGCAATAAAAAGAAATGAGCTATCACACCACAAAAAGACATTAAGAAACAATCTTAACTGAATATTGTTTAAGTGAAAGATGACAGTCTATCAAGGCTACCTATTCTCTGATACCAACTATGTGACATTTTCGAAAATATAAAACTATAGAGACAGTGAAAAGATCATTGATGGCTAGGGACTTCGGGGAAGGGGCAAAATAAACAAATGAGTGGAGAACAAAAATTTTTAGGGCACTGAAACTATTCTGTACTATAGTGTAATGGTGGACACATAATATTCATATGCATGAATTTTATATGCATTTATGAAAATCCATCTAACTAAACACAAAGAGTAAACCCTAAACTATGGACTTCTGGTTATTAATAATGTACCAATATTAGTTCATCATGCATAACCAATATACCACACTATTGCAAGGTGTTAATAATAGAGAAACTGAGGAGGGAGGTGGTATTTAGTAACTCTCTGTATTTTATGCTTAATTTTTTTGTAAATGTACAATTTCTCTAAAAATAAAGTCTATCAGTTAAAAAAGAAGTGAAAAATCTGAGTTGACTTCTTGCCCAAAGCAAAGTCATTCTATCCCCCAAGGGAAACAAACTATTCATGTCAAAGAACCAATGAGTAAAACAAAGCTCTTCTCAGAAAGCAGGTTTAAATTTGCTCATATGTCAAAAGTGCACAGTTGAAACCCCAAAATTATATTTTAAAAAGCTAAAGGACTCTTGAGAATAAATGGCTTGCCTTTTGTTCTCCAAAACCTTCACCATAAACAAAGTGCCTCGTCCTAAAGGCCAGTGTCTTACATTTACACTCCTAGAGCTGAGTAGTAGTGTGAGTTGAAGTGAAAGACAGAGCTTGTAAAACAATCATAGGTGAAGCATCCTTGGGCACTGTGGTATGGTGAAATATCCTGTCAGAGAGATGGGGAAAAACATAGACAAGTGTAAGACTGAGGCTAAGGATGAAATCACCAGGGCAAAGAGGACACTAGTACAAATTATCAAGCCCTAGATAGTATAAGAAACCAAACTGAGCTGGATGTTGATACACAAGTGGTAAAACCATGTGTTGAGCATTGTGTGGGAACACAGACATCTCAGTAACAGGTTATAAAGTCATGTGGAGACCAGAAATCAAACCCACTACATGGAAAGGTGTACTGGGAAAGGCAAAGGAATAGGGTCCCTAATCCTACATTCTGGAGTTCTAAGAATAGTCACAAATCCCATTTGGACCTAGAGTGGAAACTAGCTGCCATGGCTTCAGCAGTGTGTTCATCACATGCAGTGGAAATACTGACTATACACCCAAGCCCATCAGCTACTAGGGCTCCCTCCCCAACATCAGTCTCACTAGACATTTTGCGTATGTTCCAAACCACACTCTATAAAGAAAGAAAGCCTATGACACTCTGTAATACTTTGATATATTTGGTTTTGAAATCAAGTGGAACTAAGCCTACAAGCAACAGACTTCTGGTATACCCTACTAGGCTGAGCAAAGGTAGTGATTTTCTGACATTCCTGATTGGAAGAGTAGGCTATGAAATATTGGCACCTTGCTAGAGGATATGACTGGGTGGAACCTTTTAAGGGACAGCAGATAAGCCAAGAGCACCAGGAGTGATGACTCTGCAAAGGCTGGCAAGTTGGAAGGGAGGTGGCTATATACCAAGAGGTTTCTTGTCATTCTGCCCAAAATACACTTTCAGTTGTTTTTAGACGTTCTGACTCTTCTCACTGGAACCTGGGAATATCACCACTCTGAGTCCATTGTTCTTTTGAAGCGCAATTATTCCAACTAGTTCAGAAGGGAGAGTTCAAAGTACATGCTAAACAGGAGCTAAAAAGAGTGTGTGCATATATGTCTGTCTGACAAAACATGCATCTCTAAGTGAATATGGCCATGTTCTTAAATCATGAATGAATAGAAAAGGAAACATAAAATACAGCCATTACATTTTGATGGACCAACACTAGCATTTTCAGATGCCAGTCAAAGAGCTTTCTTCCAGAAATGATATATATCAAGCAGACTGATGAGTTTTCATAATCACAATATTTAACAAGGCCAAAAGCTCACTAATGATAGACATGTATCTTAATTCAATTCTGTAAGAATACTTATAAAACCTATTCAGTGTATTTCCATAGGAAGCAATCAATACATTTACTGAATTGAATCAAATTCAATTATTTGGCTTATACAAAGTAAATGCTCAATTAATTTATTTTTGTATTGATTTAAGAACTTCATTCTAATACACAGTAAAATGACTTTGTACAAGCAAGGGCTTACAGTTATCTGAAATAACCTGTAAAAAGAAATGATCAAGTGTTGACAGTATATAAATGATTGAAGCCAGGTTTCTATATTTACAGGAAAAGTATGAATTTCTATTCTACTTTTTTTCCTGAGACCTGATATATGTCTCATAATCTTCCAATTCAGACACATACATTTTATTACACTCTCATTTAGTCTACCTGATGTGGAATTAACTTGTAAACTGTGTAACATGTGATGGCAAGGCTATAATTATCTAATTAAGACACAACTAAAAAACAAACGAAATATATAATTCAAAATGAAGTATCTGCTTTTCTTCTCTGTATCTTGGTCAGAATTGACTTTAAAGAACTAAGCCAGTTTAATCACAGCTTACAATAGCTTCTACTCCTCAAGTTTGGTTGTTGTGCCTGTACTGATCAAGGACAATATTTTTGATACATAGGTGTTTCAATGAGTGATTAATTATTCAAGTAACAAGTGATAAATTAGATCAAAAGAGAGGTGATGGGATCTTGTAATTTTTCATTGGTCAACAAAATTTTTAACACCTACTACATGGCATGTAATTTCATTTCTCCACTGTTATCAGTTTTATCAAATTTTTGACACACTTTATAAACTGTAGCCAAATGAAGTTACACAAACATTTGTAATTGACCTAGGTCTGCATCATTTTAGTGATTCTCTTTGAACATTAGGAATGTATTAAAACAAAGAAAGAACACTTCAGAAGGTTATAGACTAATTCATTACCAAGTTATGTTAATGCTATTGCCTACAGCTATTCCAGGGGAATGATTTTTGGTTATAGCACTCCATAAAGTGAAAAAAACAAAAAACAAAACAAAAACAAAAATTGAAATGTACAAATCCACTAAACTTTCAGAAAGGCTGGTATATTCTACAGACTGTGTGATGCAAACTTGGATTAGTTTAGCACTAAATTATTCATGTTCTATATAATTCTTCATGTTCTATTAACTGTTCTGTATAAACACCAAAAATCTCACCTTGGATCAACTTCAATGAGCACTTTCTGTTTTTAAGAATCAGAAAGATTATCAAAGCCATCAACTGTAGGTTGTGCTATTAAGAGGACACCATATACAAGAACACCGTAATCAATAAAACTCTAGGAACAAAGTTTTTTTATATGAAGAGAATGAGTTTAATTCAAATAAAAAGTACTCTTTATGAATCATGGAAAGGTACTTTGGCATGGTTCATGTCCCTCAGACCCAGAGATGTTTATAAGATTCATCTATGCAAGGGTGCCAGGGTGGCTCAGTCAGTTAAGCATCTGACTCTCGATTTCGACTCAGGTCATAATGTAATGGTTCGTAGAATTGAGCTCCACCTCGGGCTCTGCACTGACAGCCTGGAGCCTGCCTGGTGTTCTCTCTCTCCCTCTCTCTGCCCCTCCCTCACATATGTGTGCATTCTCCCTCCCCCCCTTTCCAAAATAAACATTTAAAAAAAGAGATACATCTATGCATATTTGTACCTGACATAATTATACACATCTATCAACACACAAAGTGTTACAGGTACATTAATGAAACATACTTGGGAATTCCAGGTTTGTCTCCCTGAGCAGGTGTGTCTCCCCTATCATCTCCTATGAATTCTCCATATCTTTAAATGCCTAGCATTTAGGTGTGGTCAATGTCACTGAGTCCCAGACACTGCTATAAATGTCAATGAAAATATATGCCACTTTAGGACCTGATCCTAAAATGTCCCACGTTTGTTTCCCTCTGCCTTTTCCCCCTAATGTCTGGCTGAAATACAGATGATGCTGCCAGCCCTGTAGATACATATTAAAGATGGCAGAGCCTCCTTCAATCAGGTCCTTGGATAACTTCATGGAGGAAGACACCATGCCAACCTGAGTAAGCACCCAGTACTCTTAACAAGAAATAAACCTCTTTTGGTTTCAGCCACTGTACAGAATTGGGGTCTATTTGTTATAGCAATCAGCCTAAGCTTACTAATACACTGTCCAATATGTGGAAGATGTAAATTTACTCATGCCCACTTGCATTTGGTATTCTTAGAGCTGGATTCCTTAGAGGGTATAATCAAAGAGCTAAAAACATCTCTAGCTGTGTGAGATATTTTTCCCCTAAGTTTTTCAAGTAGAGGAATTCATGTCAGATTTAACCTGGATTTTTGCACTGGCATGTCTAAATGCATCCTGCAGACTTCCTATTCAATATCTCTCCCATTTTCCCTGTGTAACTACAGACAATTCTCTTTATCCCCATTTCTAATGGAAGCGTTTCTTTTCTTCTGCCCCAGGACTTATCCCTTATACTTTTAATACTTTGTCCATAATTTTCATTATTACAAGCAATGTTTTGCTGATACAGTTCTTCTTATCTGGCATTCTGAAATGTATCTCATTTGCCTCATATAACCTGAACAACCAATAATGTTTTATGACGTATTTTTTCACCACTTTTGAGTTTGTATAAAGGAAAAGAGGACATTTTCTTCTGCCCCAGAGTATGTCCCTGTGTTAAACAGTAAGTAAAAGAAGAAAGCAAAGGGTACAGCCACACTGAGAAGAGGAAGGAAGGTGTGATAGGGTTGGCCAGGGAATCCAGCCCACATAGCTCACTAGCATGACCAAGTAGCATCCCTAGGTTCGCCATACTTCCACAATTCTTCTGCTACGATAAATTCTTAAATAGATAAGCTACCTAAATTTAATCAAATAAAAATTTATGGAATATCTACTATAAGCTTAAAATTATATTAAGGGTTAAAGAGGATACCAAAAAGTAGAAGCCAAAATTCTTTCCACTAAAGGATTGTAGCCTAATTAGACACACAAGTTATGTACATAAACATCTCTATTGCATGATAGTGATTGGTCAAGTTCCAAAATGTATTATGTAGATGTCATAGGCCTTGGTTGGGTCAGAGGTAGAGGAAATCAGTGTGAAGCTCATCCATCAAGAGACATTTCAAGAAGCCATAGAAAGGGACAAAAATTGAGCTAGATCTGATTCAACTTTTCCTGTACCCTAAGTTTATTTTTGCCTCCAATCTGTACAGTAGCATGCATAATTATAGCAGGTACCGGGAACTGGAAAACCTCCTCTCTGTTGACAGGTATAGTTTACCTGGAAAGAAGAATGTGAGAGATTCAAAGGGTATGAGCCCTAGCTGGCTCCTGTCTTCATTATGAGTTCTCCTTCAGGCAAAGCTATAAAAGAGCACATCACTTACATATCTGAAACATAATGAAATGACATGTTTTTAAAAGGTCAGGATGCCAGAATGCAACATAACTATTGTGTTAAACTCATATTTTTTTAAAAAAGTAACCTTAAAGTCTTTGCAGAAATTCAAAATTAAATGCTAGATAGAATGACATTTCCGAGCCCTTGAAAAATGTTATAAAAAATGTCATTCTAACAAAATCCAACACGAACCCAGAGGTTTAAGGTAATATTTCTTGCCTCAGATATCTTCCATTCTTAAAGAATTTCCTTTTGGGTTATAAAGTTTGACTTAGCACAATGTTTTAGATCAATAATGGCTCTAAGCTAAATATAAGGATCCAGGTGGACTTATAGGAATTAATACTTAGCTCACAGCTACCCATCTATTTTGGCTGTACCAAAGTGTCCACATTTGACTTAAAATATATTAAGAATGCTTCTTAACTCTGAGATCTTTCCAATGGAACCTGAGTTCCCCCGTAAAATTTCTCAAGAGGCAGAAAGTGACATATAGAATGCCATTAACACATTCAGCTCAGGAAGTATAGGTCTTCATACCCAAAGCTTGGAGGATGACCTCTTCAACAACTTATCAAAAAATAAGTTATCCATAAATCAAGGACAGGGATGCCTGGGTGGCTCAGTCGTTTGGGTATTTGGTTTCAGTTCAGGTCATGATCTCACAGTCTGCTCGTTCGAGCCCCTTGCTGGGCTCTGCTGACAGCTCAGAGCCTAGAGCCTGCTTCGAATTCTGTATCTCCTTCTCTCTCTGCCCCTCCCCGTTCACACTCTGTCTCTCTCTCTCTCAAAAATAAATAAACATTAAAAAAATTTTTAAATCAAGGACAGTATTTCTGAGAGTTTTGGATTTTCAATCAATTCTTCATAATTTGGCATTATGTTTGTTACGTTTTGGTGTTAATGTTGCTGTTAATTTTTAAATTTTAATTCCAATGTAGATAACATACAATATTTTATTAGTTTCACATGTACAATATAGTGATTCAATTGCATATATTACTCAGAAGAGTGGTATAATTTTAATATTCTGAAAATTATTTAGTTCTTCACTTTAAATAAAACTATGCCTCATCCCTACTAAGATCCTGCAATGTCTCACTTCTTTGCACTTTCTTATTAGCATGCACAACCTGACAAACTCCTACCTCTAATTCAAGAGTCTGTTCAAAGTATTACTTCTTTGGAGAGGTCTCTCAGGCAAAAATAAAACATTCTAAACTCTAGTCACCTGATATTTTGCATATTCTTTCATTAAAACAGTTAGTGCATTATATTTGAGCAATTTTTTCACCAGGCTTCTTTGAAAAAATGAATTGTTTCCTCCTCACCTTTGCTTTCCAATATGTATTAAATAGTTAGCATAAAGTAGGAATTTAATAAATATTTTCAAAAGAAACATACAAATGAATGGAACTAAATTCTTAAATGTTCTTTTCGCCTTAGAAATAATCAACATATTTAGCATGCTTTCCAGTCCACAGTAGGCCGGAGGAAAAACGGATTTGAAAATTTTGCATTCATTAATTCGATTATTTATTTTCCATTCCTTCATTCAGTAAATATGTTTTTGTGCCCAGTGTATGCCAAGCACTATTACAGGATCTAAAAATATGGGAAAAGTCTTTGTTTTGATGCTTAAGTTCACTTCTAAATTGTTTCATATGTTTAAATATTTGCAAAGTATGTCAGTGCCAAGGAGTCAAGCAGTAAGTACCTACCCTGTGCTATGTTTGCGGCTGCAAAGTTGGTTTGCCATACTTCCACAAATTCAGTCAGTAAAGAAACAAGGTGTCCAAATGGATTTAGACAGCTTAGTATGTTTCGCAATAGCATAATCTTGCCATGGACTCCAAGCTCCAGTTTCTACATGGTGATGTGACCAAGGCCAGATACTGCCTACATACACTGTGGGGATACATTACAAGAGGGGAATCCTTAGATTTGGAGACTCTGATTTTCTATCAAGACTACTGGAAAATCTGCCCACAATCTCCCCTGGAGAGAGGTACTGTCCTTACTACCCTGGAATATAAGCAAATATCTCTGGGGAACGGAAGAAGATGTCTCCATCTTTAATGTCAGGAATATAAATACATTTGCACTGGAGGTACTGGCTCCATCTTTTAAGCCACGTGCTTATACAAAAATTGCTGAAAAATAGGTGTGGAGCACCTAGCTGATAATGCCTAGACATGTAGAAATACGAGATTTATGGAGAACTGTCTCCCAACAGTCATTTATGGTATAAGTACTTATATTTTAAAGTAAAACTGTTATATACCTCTTTTAAATGTATCTAATATAATCTAAATAGTGTCATAATGTGATACCCACTGTCATCTGTTTAAAAATTATATGAATTGGAACGCCTGGGTGACTCAGTCAGTTAAGCATCTGACTTTAGCTCAGGTCATGATCTCATGGCTTGTGAGTTCCAGCCCCACGTTCGGCTCTGTGTTAACAGCTCAGAATCTGGAACCTAGTGTGGATTCTATGTCTCCCTCTCTCTCTCTGCTCTACCCTGCTCACATTCTGTCTCTCTCTTTCTCCCTCAAAAATAAGTATTTTAAAAATTTAAAAAGTTATATGAACAAACTCTTCTATGAGATTTTCATTATTCATTTTCCTCCTTGAATTCATATTTTCATCCTACTTCCAGCACAAAATTTACCCATTATGACTTTAAAACTGTAAGTATTTTATTAATGATTCTATAACGTTTATTTGTAAGTGAAAGTTATTTTTTTATTTTCTATGGCCATAATATCCTAAGGGTTAAAAATACTCTGAAATTATAATTACACCACTACCACATGGTTAAAATAAAAATTTTAATAAATATTAATACATATAAAACTAAAATTGTATTGGTCATGCACTTTTGATAAGATGAATAAAACTTTAAAAATTAGTCCATGTATCTAACAATTTGGTGAGTACCATCCATTGTTAGATAAAACAGGTTCATGCGTAGATCTATTCTGATATTTCATATTTCATAAATAAATATGAAAAATTTTATATAGACAAAAATTCAACTGAATAGAAATAGTTTTATGCTGGGAACCACATGCTGATTTTAGAAACATTTTGAATTATCTATGAGCTTACAATTATTTGAATTGTTTAAAAGAAACAAATCAGAAACCATATAACTTGCAAAAAAATTTGTTTCATGATCATCCAAAATGGTTTGTTTTATAGTCATCTATCAGCTCATAATTCTTTACAGCAAAAAAAAAAAAAAAATGTATACCACATGACTTGCAAAAGAATTTGTTACACAGTCATTAAAGTATTTCATTTTCAACATACAGCTGTAAATGTGTAACAAAGGATTATCTCAGCAAATCGGGGTGGTGTAAATCCTTAACATTCCAAAGAAAGGTTTGTCCTTTGCCCAGACCCTGGAAGGTAGTAACTATTCCCTTGGAATATTCTACCTGCTTAGATATTTTTGTTTACTTGGGAAATTTGGACCACTCTAGATAGTCTGTAGTAACAACTGCTACTTATGTTGTAGACCTTGAACTATGCTTGACCTCTTAATTGAGCTGGATATTAAGATCAGCGATGTAAGCAGTCAGCCTTGCCTACATGACTGATCCCTAGTAAAAACTGCACACCAAGGAGTGCCTGGGTCGCTCAGTAGGTTAAGCACCTGACTTTAGCCCAGGTCATGATCTCACCGATCGTGGGTTTAAGCCCCACATTTGGCTCTGTGATGACAGCTCAGAGGCTGGAGACTGTGTCTTCCCCTCTCTCTATGCCCCTCCCCTGATCACACTGTCTCTCTCTATCTCTCAAAAATAAATGTATGTTTTAAAAAAAAATTTTTTTTTAAAAACTCTGCACACCAAGACTTGAGTGAGCATTCCTTGGCAATTCTCCATGAATGTTATCAGTCATCAATGCCAGAAACACAAAGTGCTATATAGTATAACAGCAAAAAAGTTTTAGCAACATTTAACAAGTGGTTGTTAATTATACCTACTACTCTTCACCTTGAGATATTATATTCATAATACCTGAAATTAGACAAAAATGTGTTTTAAAATACTGCTATAAAACAAAAACTTGAACACTGTTATTTTTCTTAAGTTTAAATAAATATCAACATATTCATGCCAAATCTTAATTTTCTAGCTATCTCACAGTACCCTAAAATGTGACAGATGAACAAAGAAATAGCTTCAAGAGAATTAGCATACTGACACCAAAGAGAAATAAATCAATTAGTTTTCATTAAACAAGGTATATAGCATTTTAGAAACATTTTATCATAGATATCTATGTAAGTAGATGTGTTTTTTAAAAGCATATACTAGTACATTATGCAAAAGGACTAGAAAGTAGTAAGCCAATAGGAAGTACAGAGTCTACATAAATGGTTTTAATGATGAATAGTATTAAGTATATTACTTACAGCAGATTCCACAATATAAACACATAACCAGCTTGGTTAATTTAAATCACATAAGTAAGGGAACGATAAATGAGTATTTGAGAAATAAACAAGAAAAGTAGTTGATGAGTGATATGAGCAGAAGAACTGTGCTCAGGTATCATAAAAATGAATATGCATTTACATTCTCTAATAATTTTCTGACAAAATTTAATAAAACTGTATCTTTCTTCTTAAAGATATTTTTTAATGTTTGTTTTTGTTTTTGAGAAAGAGACAGAGATGAGCAAGGGAGGGGCAGAGAGAGAGGGAAACATAGAATCCGAAGCAAGCTCCAGGCTCTGCGCTGTCAATACAGAGCCAGACGCAGGGCTGGAACTCAAGAACCGCAAGATCATGACCTGAGCTGAAGTCAGATGCTTAACTGACTGAGCTACCTAGGTGCCCTGATGAAAGTGTATCTTCTATAATTTAAATAACTGATGATGAAAGTGCAACCTCTAACTGAGCTCTGATATGTCTCTTTTTTAGCTCTTATCTGTTGGCAAGCAAATTTATTCCTGATTGAATTCATGTCAGCTATGCAACTAAGGTAAAAACTAAGACCTGAGAGTGTGAAAGTGCTCCTCAAGCTCTTTTACATTTCTGAAAATGATGACAGTGGCAAAGCACACTGCACTGCAGAATGTACTTCCCAATATTTTTCCAATCTTGAAATTCTATTTCTGAGTTAGATGGATAGATACATATATAAGTTGTGTAACCTTACCACGAGGTTGTCACCTAGATGAAGAAAAATCTGCTACTGTCACTATTTCTTTGGGGCTCTCTTTGCTCTGTTCTCATGATACATTTTCTCAGGAGGAAACCATTCTCTGACAACAGATCATGGGGTAGAAGTAGCAAAGTTCTTAAAATTTTTTCATTCCCATTGCCAATAATACTATATACCCTATCTGTATTAATATCATCTCACCAGAGATCAAAATATCCATTCCTAATCCCATATTTTTTAACAGAAATATCCTAGATTGGGAAAGACATGAAACACAACTCCAAGGTCACGGTGACTTGAATATACATAGCTTCATAAGACTTCTAGTTCTGCCAAGATATAGTAGGTACATTCCTCCCAGTTCTGGGAGAAGGCAGATGGCCAGAAGGATGTGGAGAATCTAAGGAACAACACAGTAAATTCCCTGGGTTTCTCCAGTGCCCCCTCCTGAATCCCAAATAGAGCACTGAGCCTCCAATTGAGGACCACCAATGGCAACAGATTTTTTTAAAAGCTCCATATAAAGCCTATTTACACCACATCTTTTCTACAAACCGTCGTTTATTCTAAACATGTGTATGTGCTCATGTTTAAAAATCTGCTGACTGGCCACATTACCTAAAGCCTCTGCAAGCCTTAGTTCCTTCCTCTACAAAAACAAATGAGGAGACAAGATGGCAAAGTAGGAACTCCATGCATTTCAGTTGCACCCATCTCTCAAACAGAGAAGACTAACCATAGGACACTGAGCTGCAAGAGTTAGGGAAGAGAAAGAGACCGAGTACACTGGGAAGGCAGCCTCATAAGTGCATGAGTGCGAACTGGGGAAGATAAAAGCTGGCCGGGCCTGAGACACAGGGGGAGGGGATGGAAGGGGAAGGGAGGGGAAGGGAGGGGAAGGGAGGTAGCCGGGAACTCTGGTTTTATGCTTTCAGACTGTCATGTGTCTTTTGGGTTTTCTCTTTTTTCTTTTCTTTTCTCTTTTTATTTTTACTAATGTTTTTTCCTCCTTTTTTTTCTTTCTTCTTTTCCTTCCTTCATTTTTTTCTTTTTCTTTTTCTCTTTCGGTTTGTGTGTTTGTCAGATTTGTTGGTGTGTCTGTATGCCTTTGTTCCCTGTGTGTTTTTCTGTCTGTTTTCTTTTCCAGGGCTACCTCAAGAAACAAGCCAGAGTACACATGGTAGAGAGTCCCAAATAACACTATGAGTAGGGAAATAAAATAACCAAAGTCTCAATAAGAGAAACCAAGAGATACCATTCAAAGAACACTTCCTGAATGGACAGGCCCTGACAGTCCAAGATCCTTCTTTAATACAGCAGTACTTGCAAGTACAGAGTGCATAATGAGCTTTTAAAACTAACAAGAGACAGAAAGACAGCCAAAATGACAAAATGGAAATCTCCTCTAAAGAAATTCCAGGAAAAATGACAGCTAAAGAACTGTGCAAAATAGATATAAGCAACATAAATGAACAAGAATTTAGAACAATACTCATAAAATGAATTGCTGAGCTTGAATAAGACATGAAAGACATCAGAGAAACTATTGCTATAAAGACTATGGAGCTTAAAAATAGTTGTGATAAATTTTGAAAAATGCTATAAATGAGATGCATAATAAAATGGAGGCATCCAATGCACTGACTGAAGAGGTAGAGAGGAGACTAGGTGAATTGGAAGACACAATTATAGAAAAAGAGGAAGCCAAGAAAAAGAGAGATAAAGTGATCCAGGAACAGGAAAGGAGAGTTCAAAAGCTGATAGATAAAATCAAACGGAACAATATACTTATCATAGGAATTCCAGAAGAGGAAGAAAGAGGGAAAGGCACTGAAGGAGTCTTTGAACAAATTATAGCAGAGAACTTCCCCAATCTGGGGTAGGAAACAGACATTGAAAACCAAGAGAACAGAGAACTCCCCTCAGACATAACTTGAATCAATCTTCTGCAGGACATATCATAGTGAAACCGGCAAAATATAAGGACAAAGAGAGAATTCTGAGAGCAACTAGGGATAAAAGGGCCCTGACATATAAAGGGAAAACTATCAGAGTGGTGACAGACCTATCTACTGAAACTCGGCAGGCCAGAATGGAATGGCAGATAAACTTCAATCTGATGAACAGAAAAAATATGCAGCCAAGAATCCTCTATCCAGCAAGCCTGTCATTCAGAATAGAAGAAGAGATAAGTCTTTCCAAATAAACAAAAATTGAAAGAATTCATCACCATTAAACCAGCCCTACAAGAAATCCTAAGGGAGATTCTATGAGGGAAATGTTTCAAGGAACACAAGATACCAGAGACACTACCACAAGCATGAATCCAACAAAGAACACAATGACTCTAAACCAATATTTTTCAAAAATAACAATGAATGTAAATAGACTAAATGCTCCAATAAAAAGACATAGGGTAGCAGAATGGATTAAAAAAAAATCCATCTATTTGTTATCTGCAACAAACTCATTTTAGATGGGAGGATACCTTCAGATTGAAAGTAAGGCGATGGAGAAATATCTATCATGCTATTGGAAGTCAAAAGAAAGCAGGAGTGGCTATACTTATATCAGACAAGCTAGGCTTTAAAGTAAAGGTAGTAATAAGGGATGAAGAAGGGCATTATATAATATTTTGAGGGTCTCTCCATCAGGAAGAGCTAACAATTATAAATGTCTATGCACTGAATACGGGAACACCCAAATACATAAAACAATTAATCACAAGCAGAAACAATCTTATGGATAAGAATGTGCTAATAGCAGGGGACTTTAATATTCCACTTACAGCAACCGATAAATCAACTAGACAGAGAATCACTAAAGAAACAATGGTCTTGAATGACACATTGGACTAGATGGATTTGACAGATATATTTAGAACTCTACATCCTGAGGTCATGGAATTCACTTTCTTCTCAAGTGCACATGGCACATACTCCAAGACAGATCACATACTGGGACATAAAGCAGCCCTCAATAAGTATAAAAGAATTGAGATCATACCATGCACCCTTTCAGATCACAATGCTATGAAACTAGAAACCAATCACAGGAAGAAATCTGGAAAACCTCCAAAAACATGGAGGTTAAAGAACATCCTACTATGGGGCGCCTGGGTGGCTTAGTCGGTTAAGCATCCGACTTTCGCTTAGGTCATGATCTCGCGGTTCGTGGGTTCGAGCCCCGCGTCGGGCCCTGTGCTGACTGCCAGCTCAGAGCCTGGAGCCTGTTTCAGTCTGACTCCCTCTCTCTCTGACCCTCCCCTGCTCGCGCTGTCTCTCTCTCTCCTAGAAATAAATAAAACATTTAAAAAAAATTAAAAAAAAAAAAAAGAACACCCTACTAAAGAAGGGATGGGCCAATCAGGCAATTATAGAGGAAATAAAACAATATATGGAAACAAATGAAAATGAAAATACAACCCAAATTCAATGGGATGCGGAAAAGGCAGTCCTAAGAGGAAAGTACATTGCACTCCAGGCCTATTTCAAGAAATTAGAAAAAGCACAAGTACAAAATTTAATAGCACACCTAAAGGAACTAGAGGGAGAGAAACAGGAGCATCCCAAACCCAGTAGGAGAAGAGAAGTAATAAAAATCGGGGCAGAAATAAACAATATAGAAACAAACAAACAAAAAAAAAAAACAGTTGAACAGATCAATTAAACCAAGAGTTGCTTTTAGAAAAAATAAACAAATTGGGGCGCCTGGGTGGCTTAGTCGGTTAAGCGTCCGACTTTCACTTAGGTCATGATCTCGCGGTTCGTGGGTGCGAGCCCCGTGTCGGGCTCTGTGCTGACTGCCAGCTCAGAGCCTGGAGCCTATTTCAAAGTCTGTATCTCCCTCTGTCTCTGACCCTCCCCTGCTCATGCTGTCTTTCTCTCTCTCTCCTAGAAAGAAATAAAAATATTTAAAAAATAGTAATAAACAAAGTTGACAAACCTCTAGCCAGGCTTCTCAAAAAGAAAAGAGAGAGCACCCAAATAGACAAAATCATGAATGAAAATGGACTCATTACAACCAACCCCTCAGAAATACAAGCAATTATCAGGGAATACTATGAAAAATTATATGCCAACAAATTGGACAACTTAGAAGAAATGGACAAATTCCTAAACACACACTCACTACCAAAATTCACATGGAAAGAGAAAATTTAAACAGACCCATAACTAGTGAAGAAATCGAATCAGTTATAAAAAAAATCTCCCAACAAATAAGAGCCCTGGGCCAGATGGCTTCCCTGGGGAATTCTACCAGACATTTAAAACAGAATTAATACTCATTCTTCTCAAGCTATTCCAAAAAATATAAATCGAAGAAAAACTTCTGGACTCATTCTATAAAGACAGCATCACTTTGATTCCCACGCCAGACAGAGACCCATCAAAAAAAGAGAACTACATGCCAATATCCTTGATGAATACGGATGCAAAAATCCTCAACAAGATACTTGCAAATCGAATTCAACAGCACATAAAAAGAATTATCCATCATGATCAAGTGGTATTCTTTCCTGGGTTACAGGGCTGGCTCCATATTCAGAAATCAATCAATGTGATACATCACATCAACAAAAGAAAAGATAAAAACCATATGATCCTGTCGATAGATGCAGAAAAAGCATTTGACAAAATACAGCATCTCTTCTTAATAAATACCCTCGAGAAAGTCTGGATAGAAGGAACTTACTTAAACATCATAAAAGCCATCTATGAGAAGCCCTCAGCTGACATCATCCTCAATGGGGAAAAACTGAGAACTTTCTCCCTGAGGTCAGGAACACCACAGGGATGTCCGCTCTCTCCACTATTGTTTTACATAGTGCTGGAAGTCCTAGTATCAGCCATCAGAGAACAAAAGGAAATAAAAGGCATCAGAATTGGCAAAGAAGAAGTCAAACTTCCGTTTGCAGACGACATGATACTCTACATAGAAGACCCGACAGACTCCACCAGAAGCCTACTAAAACTGATCCATGAATTCAGCAGTGTTGCAGGATACAAAATCAACGTACAGAAATTGGTTACATTTTTATACACCAATAATGAAGCAACAGAAAGAGAAATCAAGAAACTGATCCCGTTCACAACCGCACAAAATACCATAAAATACCTAGGAATAAACCTAACCAAAGACATAGGAGATCTGTATGATGAATACTATAGAAAACCTAGGAAGGAAATTGAAGAAGAAACAAAGAAATGGAAAAACATTCCATGCTCATGGATAGGAAGAATAAATATAGTTAAAATGCTATTACTACCCAAAGCAATCTACACATTCAATGCAATCCCAATCAAAATCGCACCAGCATACTTCTCAAAACTAGAACAAACTATCCTCACATTTGTATGGAACCACAAAAGATCCCGAATAGCCAAAGTAATATTGAAGAAGAAAACCAAAACGGGAGATATCACTATCCCAGACTTTAAAGCTGTCATCATGAAGACAGTATGGTATTGGCACAAATATAGACACATAGACCAATGGAATAGAATTGAGAACTCAGAATTGGACCCACAAATGAATGGCCAACTAATCTTTGACAAAGCAGGAAAAAATATCCAATGGAAAAAAGACAGCCTCTTTAATAAATCGTGGTGGGAGAACTGGACAGCAACATGCAGAAGAATGAAACTAGATCATTTTCTCATACCATACACAAAAACAAACTCAAAATGGATAAAAGACCTGAATGTGAGACAGGAAATCATCAAAACCCTAGAGGACAAAGCAGGAAAAAACCTCCTTGACCTCCACCACAGCAATTTCTTACTTGACACATCCCCAAAGGCAAGGGAATCAAGAGCAAAAATGAACTACTGGGACCTCATCAAGATCAAAAGCTTCTGCATGGCAAAGGAAACAATCCATAAAACTTATAGGCAACCAACGGAATGGGAAAAGATAGTTGCAAATGACATTATCAGATAAAGGGCTAGTATCCAAAATCTATAAGGAACTCACCAAACTCCACACCCAAAAATCAAATAATCCAGTGATGAAATGGGCAGAAGACATGTACAGACACTTCTCCAAAGAGGACATCCAGATGGCCAACAGACACATGAAATGATGCTCAGCGTCCCTCATCATCAGGAAAATACATATCAAAACCACACTGAGATACCACCTCATGCCAGTCAGAGTGCCCAAAATGAGCAAATCAGAGAATGCTAGATGCTGGCGAGGATGTGGAGAAACGGGCACCCTCCTACACTATTGGTGGGAATGTAAACTGGTACAGCCCCTCTGGAAAACAGTGTGGAGGTTCCTCAAAAAATTAACAATAGAACTCCTCTAGGACCCAGCAGTAGCAGTGCTAGGAATTTACCCAAGGGATACAGGAGTGCGGATGCATAGGAGCACATGTTCCCCAATGTTCACAGCAGCACTCTCAACAATAGCCAAAACACAGAAAGAGCCTAAGTGTACATCAACGGACAAAAGGATCAAGAAGATGTGGTTCATCTCCACAATGGAATACTCCGTGGCAATGAGAAAGAAAGAAATCTGGCCATTTGTAGCAACACAGATGGAACAAGAGGGTGTTATGCTGAGCGAAATAAGTCAGGCAGAGAAGGACAAATACCATATGTTTGCACGTATAGGTGGATTAGGAGGAACTTAATGGAGGACCATGGGTGAGAAGAAGGGAAAAATAGTTGGGCAGAGGGAGGGAAGCAAACCATGAGAGACTCGTGAATGCTGAGAACAAACTGAGGGCTGATGGCTGTGGGGGAGAGGGGAAGGGGGGTGATGGGCATGGGTGAGGGCACTTGTCGGGATGAGCACTGGGTGTTATATGGAAACCAACTTGACAATAAACTATTTTAGAGAAAAATAGACAAAAAATCTGCTGACACTGAGAAGACATCAGCAGGAATATGGAAGTTAGCTCTTCATCTCTCATTTTACTTTTTTTATTTTAGAGAGAGAGGGAGAGTGAGTGCGTGCAGGAGAGAAAGGCAGAGGGAAAGATAGTGACAATCCCATGCAGGCTCCACACTCAGCACAGAGCCAAACACAGGGCTTGACCCTACGACCCTGGGATCATGACCTGAGCCAAACTCAAGAGTCCAATGCTTAACCGACTGAGCCACCCAGGCACCTCCTTTATCTTGCATTTGAAAAACAATAATGTACGTTTTTATCTAGACCATCACTTCCTAGTTTTAGTTTGCAAGCTCCATGGGACCTTCTGGGGTATAATCTGAAACGGTCCCCATATGCAGAGGGCAGGGAGAAACTGAATAAAGAGGCAGGTTACTCCAGGTTGGGAGGCTACAGTATTAAAAAGAAAATGGGGTTTACATATAAGGTTATCTTGGGTGCAACAAGATGAGTGGATTCTTGAACCCACCTACCAAACCATAAACGTTTATAGAGAGGCCTTGACTAGGTTCAGTCACATATACTGTACAGCTGTTCTTAACACCATATCACTATTTCAAACCTATGTCCTTGGAGCAACCTCTGGGAGCAGGAAAGGCAAGAAGAACCCACATTTCAAGAAGAGGAGAGGGAGCGTGGAGCCTCCTAGTACCCAGGTCCCACTCAGAAGTCAACCAGCAGTTATATCTTTTCAATGACATTTCCCAACACCCAAACTCTATCTTCGATCATAATCTCCCAGAGAACTAGTTGAAATAGATTGCAGCTATTCATCCCCAAAGTTTCTAACTCAGTATATAATCTGGGATGAGGTCCATGAGTTTACATTTCCGGAAAGTTAATACAAATGTAATTGGTATTACTAAAGGTAATACCAGAGGACTGATGTTTGAGAACCACTGATCAATGCCAAGCATGGCTCAGTCTAACTGTAAAGTTGATACTCTCACATTGACAATATAGTTTAGGCAAGAAATCCCAGATATAAATGTACTGACTATGGAGAATATTATTCTAAGTATATCTTGTATGGAACAAAGACATCCTGAGATCCTGAGAAAGAATTATGTCATTTACCTAGAATGTAGAGAATATTTCCACTGTCTACCATTTTGAGAAGAGATAGATAGGTTTAGGAGCAGGACATGGGCACATGGAAGGCAAGTCTTAGAATATAAATAAAGTATGATGAATCAACAGAAAATATCCCCCTCCCTCAATGCCATGGCTAGTAGAAAATGAATACAAAAATTGGAGAGATGAATTCCTAAAGTCATAAAAGTTAGTCTTCTTTAGAAACCTGAGTAAGTAGAACCACAGTCTGGAGAAAAGAAATAAAAGTAGATTTTCTGAATTATAGAGTGGATCCCTATGTAGGAAAAGAAGACAGTGGCTTTGGATCTGTCAAGTGACCAAAATACCTAAATAATCTTGTCTCAGCACTATGAAAATCCATGAGAGTAGCTTATAAGAGAGCTCAAATATGTGAACACTAAAAATCAGACAATTTGAGGAACCCAGGGGCACTCTTAGCTAAACTTAGCACTAAAGGATTACCCATCCCAAAGAACACAAAGCCTCTACAGGACTTTGGATTACGTAGCTATCATGGTATCAGTGATTCCATACTAATTTCACAAAAGCAAGTCTAAACCCAAAAGTCACATCCACTATGTGGTAACAGATACAGTGGTTGTAGACTGGCGAGACCCAAAGATTCCTACTTGTTGGTGCAAAAATATGAATTGCTTTGTGGATGTATGAGATTCTGAAGTTCTTAGGCAGATTCACAGTGAGGGGAATCCCCAAGAGGGAGATTCTAGGTTTCATGATAAATAAGGAAGATGGGTACTGAAGGGATTAATTGAAAAAATTAAGGAGATGTGACCAAATTGGTCAAGTGAATTAGTGGACCATTTCATACCAATTACATGGTTGTTGTTAAATTAATTCCCATGGCTGCTTGGCTCATTGGTTAAGTCATGATGCTAAGAAAGAAAGCTGGTTTTGCTCCTGTTCACAGACTCCAGAATTTCCCCTAACACTAAAATGCCAGGCATTTTATAAAAGTATGGTGATAGTCCAAAATAGGAACATGAAGAGATCATGGCTGATGAGTGCAAATTTATTACCATAATACAATGGCTGGAATAAACAGCTTGAAAGTGTGCCCAAAGACAGTGTATCATTCTAATATTCCAAGTATAGCACTATCTGAAAAAAGAGCTCTGAAAAGACTGTCAAATGCCATTTTTGCTCTTACAGAGATCCTTGAAATTCATTCAACAAACTTGTTATGTACCAGACACTACTACACTCAGTGCTTAACTGTATTCTGCATTTAATTCTTATAACAACTATGTGAGATAGGTAATATCCTCCAATTATAGATGTAGGAGCCATGGTTTGAAGAGATTATGTAATTTAATTTGATTATAAATTGAATTTTTTCTAAAAATAAGGATATGACTTATTACGATGATGTGAGCAAAAGAAGTTAAGTTTTATCTATTTAATATGGATTCTCTCAGCAAAAGAAAAGGAATGAAATAACTGAGGTCAGACTTTTGTCAAAATTATATCCATGTAATTAAAACTTAACATTATGTTTCATGAATCCCTCTGGGACTCTTTAGTTTCCCCTAGATCTCCAAACCTATCTGTAAATGAAGTATTCCTGAAAAAGGAATATTTTTATTTTATTATTATTATAGATTCCACAGGTCTACCCAAGAATGCATATCTATATTTTATTAAAACTCTCTCAAGGTTTTTGATACAGAGCCAAGTTTAGAAACCACTAATATATTCTGTTCTTTGTCCCAAAGAGCTGGAATAAGCCAACATGGAAAGAGGTGCCCAAGAGGTGCTAGAGCTTTCAGTAATATTGCAGAAGCGGTAGACTGAAAACAGCCTTGCTTCAAATTACATAGATATTAGGTAGATTACCATGAAGAGGTTTTTTAAAATATTTATAAAAAACTAATAAATATAATAAAGTGTGCAAATCATAAGCATAAACTCAATGAAATTTTACAAACTTAACAAACGCATGCAAATAGCACAGAGATCAAGAAAGAGAATATTACACCATCCCAGGAGGCATGCTTATGCTCCCTTCCCATCACTGCCTTGACCCACTTCATTCCAGATAACCACCAACTGACAAAATAGCAAAAATTAACTTTGGCTTAGTATCTTTATATCTTTGGGGGTGCCTGGGTGGCTCAATTGGTTAAGCGTCTGACTTCGGCTCAGGTCATGATCTCACAGTTCGTGGGTTCGAGCCCCACATTGAGCCCTGTGCTGACAGCTAGCCCAGAGCCTAGAGCCTGCTTCCGATTCTGTGTCTCCCTCTCTCTCTCTCTCACCCTCCCCTGCTCATGCTCTCTATCTCTCTCTCTCTCAGAAATAAATAAAACATTAAAAAAATATCTTTATATCTTTGTATCTTTAAAATGAGTCATAGACACTTCTCCAAAGAGGACATCCAGATGGCCAACAGACACATGAAACGATGCTCAGCATCCCTCCTCAGCAGGGAAATACAAATCAAAACCACACTGAGATACCACCTCACGCCAGTCAGAGTGGCTAAAATGAGCCAATCAGAGAACTCTAGATGCTAGCGAGGATGTGGAGAAACGGGCACCCTCCTACACTGTTGGTGGGAATGGAAACGGGTACAGCCCCTCTGGAAAACAGTGTGGAGGTTCCTCAGGAAACTAACAATAGAACTCCCCTATGACCCAGCAATAGCACTGCTAGGAATTTACCCAAGGGATACAGAAATGCTGAGCCATAGGAGCACGTGTACCCCAATGTTCATAGCAGCACTCTCCACAATAGCTAAAACATGGAAAGAGCCTAAGTGTCCATCAACAGATGAATGGATCAAGAAGATGTGGTTTATCTATACCATGGAATACTGCATGGCAATGAGAAACAATGAAATCTGGCCATGTGTAGCAACATGGATGGACCTTGAGGGTGTTATGCTGAGCGAAATAAGTCAGGCAGAGAAGGACAAATATCATATGTTTGCACGTATAGGAGGATTAGGAGGAACTTGACGGAGGAACAAGGGGGAGAAGAAGGGCGGAAATGGTGGGGGAAAGGGAGAGAGGCAAACCAGGAGAGACTCTTGAATGCTGACAAAAACTGAGGACTGATGGATGTGGGGGGGAGGGGGGATGGGCATGGAGGAGGGCACTTTGGGGATGAGCACTGAGTGTTATGTGGAAAATAATTTGACAATAAACTATTTGTAAAAAAAAAAAAATAAATGCTCATAGATTGTATTTGCAAAAAAAAGAATAAATTAAATATTAAAATTAAAGAAAAATAAATAAATAAAAAAATAAAATAAAATAAAATAAAATGAGTCATAGAGTACATCTTCACTACCTAGCTTCTTTATTGTAAATGGTTCAATCTTGTGCAGTACAGAATTCCACTATTTATCCACTTAATACAATAATTTACTTATCCATTCTATGGTTGGAGGACATTTGGGTAATTCACATTTCTTGGCTTTTACTACAAGTACTGCTATGAAAATTCATGTACATGCCACTGGGTGAAAATCTGTACTTACTTCCATTGAGTATATACCGACCAGATCATAGGAATGGACATTCTAGTTTTAGTACACACTGCCAATTTCACAAACTGATTGTGTTGATTTATACTCTCATCAGAGTATAGGATATTTCCAATTGATTTAGTATTTTATGTCTTTTTTATTTAAATAAATTTAGTTGTGCAGTGACATATCATTCCAGTTTTGATTTTCATTTTCTTAATGGCTTATGAAGTGAATGATCCTTTTATATGTTTACTGACATTTGGATATCCTCTTTTGTGCAGCCCCTGCTACCTTTTTTATTCCACTGGGTTATCTTTCTCTTGTTTTTCTTGTGTTTTCTTTTTTTAAATTATTATTAACTTATAGAAATACTTTACAAATTCTGGGAATAAGAATTCTTTGTTGGAGACTTCTGGGAAAGATGGGAGAGTAAGAAGAGCCTATGCTCACCTCATCCCACAGAGACAACTAGATAACACCCATGTAAGTGCAAATAACCCAGAAAACAATACAAAGACCGGATAACAGATTCTTCACAGCTAAATGGAGAGAAAAGGCCACATCAAAGAGGACAGGAGAGGCAGAAACCCAGTGCGAAGTAAAACAGACTAATGGGACTGTCTGCTGGAGGGAAGAAAAACAAGGACACTGAAAGGGGGGAAAAAAAAAGACTCTCACACTAGGCACCTCAGGCACAAAGAAGATAAACTCCCATTACACTTGGCTTATAAAACTGCAGGGACATAATTTCATGAGTTCTTACATCAGTGGGGTTTAACATCTGGAATTTTAAACATCAGTGGGCTTGGCCTTTGGGAGAGACAGGAGGAGTAGGAAACTGAGTCCCTGGCCTTAAAAATGCAGTACAACTAAGAATCACATGGAGATAAAGCATGGGAGCAGCAGTTTGCAAAACAATTGGAATATACAGAAGGGAGATTTGTATGTTAATCTCAAAGCATATGTTGGAGGGGCAGGGATTATTGGGAAACCTCTCCAAGAACAAAAGACCAGGCAGGCATCATTTCCCTCTCTCACCTCCCAGCCTAGATACATGAATAACTGTAGGACGCTGTCCAACACCAGTGCTTTACACCTAACTAGCTAACCACACACCTGGTCACACATACTTCTGCAGATTAAACTCCGACAGCCAGGTTTTGTTTGCAGATATCCTCCCACGGCAGATCCATGCACCTTGCTGGCAGAGTGTGCCCTGCACCAGTGCTTTCCTGTGGACTTCCCTCTCCATATGCTCCTGGCCAGGGTGCATCCAAAGGATTCCACAAGCCTGGCAATGTGCTGGTAGGCCTGAAAGAGGACCGCACCACCCCAAAGTTTCTCCTACTCTGTGGAGAGGGTATTTAAGATACTGACAAAAACCAGCCTGACTATAGCCCCTACAATGGGCTGGAGTCAGACATGTGGTCTGACTACAGGCCCTGTCCACCAATAAAAGCTTCTCATAAGACAATACAGGGAAAGCTCCTGCCATGCCATGCTACTGCATCTGTGGCAAACACATGGTCTAACTGAACTCAAGCCCAATGTGGCCTCTGAATGACCCACTAACAACACAGGGACCAAAGCATGCCAACAACAGACAAAGAGAGATATGGTATATGGACTGAAAGCAAAAGTGGCTATGCCACAATAGTAGGGTGCATGCAACATACATAGTAGACACCCAGTCATCAGGTTCTGGTGAATAGGGTACATTTCATTGCAGGGAATTACAGGGCGTCTTCTTCATGAGACCACTACTTCCAAGAGAGACATAGCTGGCATTCCTGACACATAGAAACTGACACAGGTACTTAAAAAAATGAGGAAACAGAGAAATATGAGCCATGTGAAAGAACAGGACAAAATCACTGTCAGAAAGTTAAATGAATGCAGATAAGTAATATGCCTGATTTAAAGTAATGGTTACAATGGACTTGGGAAAAGAGTAGAGGACATCAGTGATTCACTTACAAAGAAAAAATATAAAAGAGAACCAATAACAGATGAAAAACTCAGTAAGTGACATTAAAAATACACTAAATGGAGTAAAGAGTAGACTAGAGGGAGCAAAAGAACAGATTAGTAACATGGAGGAGAATATAACGGAAAGCAATCAAGCTAAAGAGGAGAGAGATAAATGAATAATAAAAAACAAAAAATAGACTCAGGGACTCAGCAATACCATCAAGCCTAGTAACACTCACATTGTAGGGATCCCAGTAGAAGAAAGAAAAAAGAGAACAAAAAGTTTATTTGAAGAAATAATGTTTGAAATTTTCCCCAATTTGGGTAAGTAAACAAATCCAGATCCGGGAGGGAGAGAGAACCCCCAACAAAATCAACCTAAAGAGGTCAACACCAAGACACATAATTAAAATGGCAAAAATAGTACTTAGGACAGGTTTTACAAGTAGCAAGAGAAAAGAAAACAGTTACATACAAATGGAACCCCCTAAGGCTATCAGCTGATTTTCAGCAGAAACTGTGCCAGATGGTGATGGCATGATATGTTCAAAGTGCTGATAGGAGAAAAACCTGCAACTAAGAATATTCTATCCAGCAAAGCTAACATTCAGAATACAGGCAGAGGTAGTTGAAGAGAGAAGCAAAAGCTGAAGGAATTTATGACCACTAAATCAACCCTACAAGAAATGTGAAAGGAGTCTCTCTGTGTGGAAACCAGTCCTATGAGAACTGTGATAGGGGATCTGAGTGGAAAGGAAAGAACACAAATAAGAGTAAGAAAAGTATGAATCACAACACTGGTAAAAGTAAGTATATCTGTAAAAATCAGTCAAGGGATTCACAAAATAAAAGGATGTAAAGTATAACACCATATACCTGAAACATGAGAGAGGAAGGGATAAAGAATGAGTTCATATTTAAGCAACCATCTATTTTAAGGTAGATATTATATACAATATTTTAAGGTAGATATATATCTGCTATATGCAGATGTTATATACAAACATAATGGTAATCACAAATCAAAAGCCAGTAAGAGACGTGCAAAAATTAAAAAGAACGGAATTCAAGTATATCATTAAAGAAAACTAATTGTGAAAGAAGAGAGCAAAGGGAATAAAAAGAACTGAAAAAAACTACAAACATAACTATAAAACAAGGAACAAAATGGCAATAAGTACATACCTATCAATAATTATGTTGAATATAAATAGACTAAATGATCAATCAAAAGACTTAGGGTAATGGAATGAATAAAAAAAAAAATCAAGTCCCAACTATATGTTGCCTACAAGAGACTCATTTCAGACCTAAATACACATGCAGACTGAAAGTGAAGGAACAGAGAATCATTTACATGCATACAGATATGAAAAGAAAGCTGGAGTGGTAATACTTCCATCAGACAAAATAGACTTTAAAACAAAGACTGTAACAAGAGACAAAGAAGGACATTATATAATCATCAATGGACTAATCTAACAAGAAGATATAGCAATTGTAAATATTTATGTACCCAACATGGAAGTGCTCAAACACATAAAGCAGCTATTAACAACCTAAAGGAAGTAATTAATAGAACAATAATTAATGTACTTTAACCGCCATTTACCGAAATGAATAAATCATCAAAACAGAAAATCAACAAGGAAATAGTGTCTTTGAAAGACACACTGGACCAGATGAACCTAAAAGATGTATTCAGAATATTCCATCCTAAAAAATGAGGAATATACATTCTTTTCAAGAACACATGGAACATTATACAGAATAAGTCACATTTTAGGCCAAATAACAAGTCTCAAAAAATTCAAAAAGACTGAAGTCATACTATGCATTCTGTTATGGCTTATGCAAACACAATGCTATGAAACTAGAAATCAACCACCAGAAAAAAAATTTAGAAAGAACACAAATAAATTTAAGCTAAATCACATACGCTAAACAATGAATGGATCAACCCAAAAACAAAACAAAACAAAAAATACATGGAGACAAATAAAAATGAAAACACAACAGTCCAAAGTCTTTGGGATGCGACAAAAGTGGTTCTAAGAGGAGATTATAGCATTACAGTACTACCTCAAGAAGCAAGAAAAATCTCAAATAAACAACCTAAACTTTCATCTAAGGGCACTAGAAAAAGGACAAACAAAACCCATAACCAGTAGAAGGAAAGGAATAATAGAGATTAGAGCAGAAAACTAAAAAAGAAAAAAAAAGAATAAATCAATAAAACCAGGAAATGGTTCCCTGAAAAGATCATCAAAATTGACAAAACTTTACCCAACTCATCAAAACAAGAGAAAGAAGACTAAAATAAACAAAACCAGAAGTGGAAGAGGAGAAACAACCAACATCACAGAAACAAACAGGATTATAAGAGAGTATTATGTAAAAAAATATATGCCAACAAATTGGACAACAGAGAAGAAATGAATAAATCACTAGAAACATGTCAACTGACAAAAATAAATCAGGAATAGAAAATTTGAAGTGACCAATTTGAAGAGATCAATGAAAGTGAATCAATAGTAAAAAATCTCCCAACAAACAAAAGTTCAGGACCAGATATCTTCACAGGTCAATTCTACCAAACATTTAAAGAAGAGTTAATAAGTATTCTTCTCAAACTTTTCCAAAAAATAGAAGAAAAGAAAAGCTTCCAAATTCATTGTAGGAGGCCAGTGTTATACTAATACAAAACCGAACAAAGACACTACTAAAAAAGATAACTACAGGCCAGTATCTCTGATGAACATAAATGCAAAAATCCTAAAAAAAAAAACAAAAAGCAAAAACCAAAACAAAAAAAAAACAAAACAGCAGCAAACTGAATCCAACAATACATTTAAAAAGAGCATTCACTTCAATCAAATGAGATTTATGCCTAGGATGCAAGAGTGGTTCCATATTGACAAATCAATGAATGTGATACACCACATCAACAAGAGAAATTATCAAAACCATGTAATCATTACAATAGATACAGAAAAAGTATTTGACAAAGTAAAACATCCACTCATGGTAAAAACGAAATTGGTTTAGAGAAAACATATCTCAACATAATAGAGGCCATCTGTGAAAAATCCACAGCTAACATCATACGCAATGGTGAAAAATTGAGAGCTCTTCCCCTAAGGTCAGGAACAGGACAAGGATATCCACTCTCACCACTTTTATTCAATGTGGTGCTGGAAGTCTGAGCCACAGCAATCAGATAAGAAGAAAACAACATAAATGAAACATTCAAAATGGTAAAGAAGAAGTAAAACTCTCACTATTTGCAGATACATGATACCATTTATAGAAAACCTGAAGGACTCCACCAAAAATACTATTAGAACTTATAAATGAATTCGCTAAGGTTGAAAGATAGAAAAGCAATAATCAGAAATCCATTGCATTTCTATACATTATTAATGAAGTAGCAGAAGGAGAAATTAAGAAAACAGTCCCATTTACAATTGTACCAAAAATAATAAAATATCTAGGAGCAAATGTAATCAAGAAAGTAAAAGATCTGTACTTTGAAAACTATAAACATTGATAAAAAAAAAATGAAGATGACACAAATAGAAAGACATTCCATTCTCATGGATTGGAAGAACAAATATTGTTAAAAAGTCTTTAGTACCCAAAGCAACCTATAGATTTAAAGCAATCCCTATCAAAATACCAATAAAATTTTTTCACAAAACTAGAATAAATAATACTAAAATGTGTATGGAACCACAATAGATCCTGTATAGCCAAAGCAACCTTGAAGAAGAAGAAGAACAAAACCGAAGGAATCAAAATTCCAGATTTCACAATATACTACAAAGCTGTTCTATTTAAATAGTAGGATACTGGCACAAAAATAGACACATAGATCAGTGGAAAAGAAAAGAGAGCCCAGAAATAAACCCATGCTTATATGATCAATTAATTTTCAACAAGGCAGCAAAGATTATTCAATGGGAAAAAGTATCTTTAATAAATGGTTCTTGGAAAACTGGACAGCTACATACAAAAGAATAAAACTGGGCCATTTTTTTTTTTTACATCATACACAAAAAGAAACTCAAAATGGATTAAGGAACTAGATCTGAGACATGAAACCATACAAATGCTAGAAGACAGCTAAAAGACAGATATATAAAAATATATTTATCTTTCTAGATATATCTCCTGAAGCAAGAAAAACAAAAGCAGAAATAAGTTACTGGGGCTACATCAAAATAAAGTTTCCTCACAGCACAGGAAGCAATCAACAAAACTAAAATACAACCTACATAATTGGAAAAGATACTTGCAAATGACCTATCTGATAAAGGATTGGTAATCAAAATACATAAAGAGCTTATATAACCCCACACCAAAAAAAAAAAAAAAAGAAATCCAATTAAAAAATGGGCAGAAGACACAGACTTTTCTCCAAAAAAGGACATACAGATGGCCAACAGACATATGAAAAGATGCTCAATATCATTCATCATTAGGGAAATGCAAATCAAAACTATAATAAGATACCATCTCACACCTGGTGAAATGGCTAAAATCAGAAATACAAGAATAAGTGTTGGTGAAGATGTGGAGAAAAAGGAACCCTCATGCACTGTTGGTGAGAACGCCAACTGGTATAGCCACTGTGGAAAATAGTATGTAAGCTCTTCAAAAAAGTATAGGAAGGAGGAAGGAAGGAAGGAAGGAAGGAAGGAAGGAAGGAAGGAAGGAAGGAAGGAAGGAAGGAAGGAAGGAAGGAAGGAAGGAAGATGGCTAGAAGTGTGGTCAGGGACTTTATCATATGGGTTAAATTAAGAACTTTGAAATTCTGGGGAACATGGTAGAGAACATTCAAAGATATCAAGCAGATCCTATGTCCATTTGGAAAAGGCATTTATATGGAACATGCTAGAGGGAAATAAGATCATAGGTAGCAGTCTGCAATCTTAGTGACTGAATTGTAATGTGTAATGGAAATGCAGAGGAAATGGTAGGTTTGAAAAGGAAAGGAGTAAGAGATACGAAAATAAAAGACTTTGTAAAGTATTGCCTGTGAAGAGAGGAGGAGCCACTACAATGTTTAGACTTACGGAGTGGATACTGGTGAGGATGGGTATGTCTCACCACATGGAGTCAAGACATGCAAACAGAAATACCTTTTAGGCAACTATGTGTACAAGTGTAAGGCTCAGCAGAACAGCTACTGGTAACAGTAAGTACATGATTCAAGCCATTAATTTAGATCTTTCAGATGATGTCATCCAAAGTAAAAGTACAGCAGTACTGTTAAAAGAAAGAAAAAAATAATGATAAAAGAGGAACACAAAAAGGAACTAGAAATGAATAGCCAGGGAAAGCAGAGAACTAAAAGACTTCAGTCATTAAAGGTTTTAAGAAGAAACTGTTGAACAATGTAAAATACTACAAAGCTTCCATTCCCTTTTTGTTGCCTCCTTTTCACCAATAATAAATCAGGAAATCACACAAGACCTTTTTCAAAGACCATGAATGTATAGAGGTGATCCAGTACGATCAGACTGGGTCAAGAAAAAGTAGATGTTTATTCTCATCTCTTATCTCGTCTCAACAGAAAGCTAGTTAATGACATTAGTCTCACAGCAGAGTAAAATAGCTTTCGTAAGGAGGCAATGGTTAGGGCAGAGTTTCTACCAAGTGAATTACATCTAAGAATGTTAAGAGCACATTGGAAAATGTTTCTCCCAGAAAATCACAAGCGGGCTTCCAGTTACTGGGCTTGATAAAAGGAAGAACAGAACCTAACCAGAGCAAAATGTTAGGGTAAAAGTGCCGTAAGTGGACAATGGCAAAAGTGCCCAAGGGAGATTATGTGAACTCACTTAAATTCACTGAAGAGCTAACTTCCAAGAAGTTAGCAAAGTGCAATGTTTTCTCTTTTGTTTCTTGGAAAAGAAGAAGAAAAATAGATGTTATGTTATTGTTTAGCAGCTCTCACTTAATTCCATTCCAAACTCAATCCTAGTGACCAGAAATGACTTTTGAAACATTTTAACTGAGGTATAATTAACATACAATAAAGCGCACATATATTAAGGGCACATTTTGCCAATTTTTTACATATTTATATACACATGAAACCACTGCTGTATCAAGATAATAAATATGTCTCTCACCCCCAAAAGTTTCCTCAGGTCCCTTTGGTAATCATTCCTGTTCCCTCCCATCCCCAACATATCACCTCCTGCCCCATATTTCCAGCTAGTTACTGATTTAATTTCTGTCACTAGAGAGCAGTTTCTATTTTCTAGAACTTTTTACAAGTGGATTCTTACACTGTATCAGTTTCCTAGAGCTGCCATAAAAAAATCACCGCTGATCAAGCATCTTAAAACAATAGAAATTTATTCTCTAACAGTGCTAGGACTAAGAGTCTGAAATCAAAAGTGTCAACAAGGCCATTTTCCCTCTACGATCTAAACATGATTTCTTCCTTGCCTCTTCTAGCTTCTGAGGGTTGCTGGTGATCCTTGGCATTTCTTGGCCTGTGGCAGCTTAACTCCAGTACCTGCCTCTGCTTTCACATGAACTTTTCCCTTGGATCTTCTCTATGTCTCTGCCTGTCCCAAAATCCCTCTCTGTTTGTAAGGATATGGGTCATTGGATATTCCAGCAAATATTCTATTTCCAAATAAAGTCATATGCACAAGTATCTGAGTAAGGACTTTCAATGTTTCTTTTTGAAATCATGATACAGCCCACCAATAAATCCATCATCTGGTCACCCACAATTCATGTCCTTGCCAAACACAAAATGTATTCACTCCTTTACAACCTCCTCAGAAGCCTTAACCCATTACAGCATGAACTCTAAGTCCAAAATCTCACCATAATATCATCAGCTTAAAAGGTCCCAAATCTCACCCTCTAACTTATCTAAATCAGATGTGGTGAGACTCTTGGTTTGGCTCATCGTGAGGTAAAATTCTTCTCCACCAGTGAAACTAGAAAGAAGAAAAGTTATGTGCTTCCAAAATACAGGGTTGACATTCCCATTCCAAAACGTAGACACCGGAAGGAAAAAAGGAGTCATGGCCCCAACACATCTTAAACACAGTAAGGCAAATGCTACTAGGTTTCAAGGCGTGAGAAGAGTCCTTGTGGCCTGATGCTCAGCTCTCTGTAGCTGCCATTAGCACTGGCCTCTAATCCACGGAAGCCCCCTCATCCCTGCAAACTTGTGAGATGCCCACAGAGGCATTTTCCCCATTCACTGAAGGATAACACTGTTTGTAACATATGCCTTACCCACTCATTTCCTGCCTGTAAAATCCCAGTAGTCTGAGAGTCTTCCTTCATTTTATCCCCTTCAGTTCAAGGTGACAATGTTTTTCATAGTGTAACATTCTCCAAGCCCATGAGGCTCTTCCATGTCGGCCAAGGGGAGTATCTTAACTAGTTATATTTGCAAAGATTCTACTTCCAAATCAGGTCACATTCGTGGGCTAGGACTTAAACATATCTTTGGAGGGGGATACAATTCAACCTATAATATACAGTATGTCTTCTTTTTGGTACTCCTTTTATTCAGCATAATTATCTTAATATTCATCCACATTTTTATACATATCAATAGTTCATTCTTTTATTAATGATTATATTCTACTTTATGGATAAATTCCCCTATTTATAGGCCTTTGGAATATTTCATTTTAGGCATTACAGATAAATGGCAATGAAAAGTCTTGTACAAGTCTTTGCATTGACACATGCTTTCATTTCTCTGGGTAAAGGCTTGCACTGGAGTGACTGTGTCATAGGTAGTGTATGATTAATTTTTTAAATACCTGCCAAACCATTTTTCGAAGTAATTGTCACACTTTACATTCCCACACTGGCATATGAATGTTCCAGTTGCCCTACAACTTTATCAACACTTTGTGTCATCAGTATTTTTAATTTTAGACATTCTGATACATGCATAGTGGAATGCTATTGTATCACGTTCCCTTGATGAATGATGATACTGAATATCTTTTATGTGCTTACTTGTCATTTGTTTATCTTCTTTGGTAAAATGTCTGTTCAAATCTTTTGCCAGGGGTTCCTGAGTGGCTCATATTAGATATTTAAATACAAATGTTAAAAAAAAAAAAAAAGTATGTGATCTCATAGAGCCTCCTTGGGATTTTCTCTCCCTCTCTCCCTCTCTCAAAAAAAATAAATAAACTAAAAAAATCTTTTGCCCATTTTGGGGGAGGTAGGTTGTCTTGCTCCAGTTGAGACTTGAAAATTCTTTATGTATTCTGAATACAAATCCTTCATCGGATATTTGATTCGCAAATATAGTCCACTTATCTTGTCATTCTTTTAGCACATATTTTAAAGAGAAATTCTTAACTATGATGAAGTCAACTTACCAATTTTTTCTTTTATAAACTGTATTTTGGGTGTTACCTAAAGAATGTGTTAGAGCCAAAATATTTACAAAGACCTACGAGGTTCTAACTGAATTACCCTCCTGTATTATCTCCCGACCTCATCTTTTACTATAGATTTCTCTTTTTCTCACTCTTTTCCAGCCAAACTGGCCTCCTGCTCCTCGAACAGTGCACATGCAGTTCTGTCTCAGGCCACTTGGCACTTGCTGTAGCTTTGTCTGACATTCTTTTTTCTAAAATATCTGCAGGATCTACTTCAGATCCTTATTAAATGGTCAGTGAGTGAAAATAATCCTGACCTTTCTTAGAACAACTACAATTACTCAACATTTCCAATCCCCTTACCTTGCTTTGCCTCTGTCCACAGTACTTTCTATCATGCTGTGTATTTTTTTGTTTATTCTTATTTTTTTATTCCTGTACTAGAATAAAACCTCCATGAAGTCAAAGATTTATGTCTCCCTGCCAGAATTCCCATTTACAATATTACCTGGCAGTTAGTATGTACTTGAAGAATATTTGCTCAATGCATGAATGAATATTTTAATATATATTGATTTTGTCTTCAGAGTTATTTGATAGTTTGGCTGGATTTAAAACACTAATTAAAAATTATTTTCCTCTCAGAAATTTTTAAAAGTTTTTTTATTTTGCAATAAATTTATAGAAAAGCTGCAAAGACAGTATAGAGAGCTCCCGATGTCCTCATCGCTAAATTTCCTGGACTGTTGCCATTTTATATTACCATATTACAGTTGTCAAAACAAAGAAAATGACACTGATACATTATTATTAACCAAACTCCTGTCTTCTCTTACAATTATAAAGGCAATCCTCCAATTTTTTCTAATTTGTAGAGCACTAATGACAGATATAATAGAAAAATTCTGGTTTTCAATTTTCTCTGAGTGGGCTCATGATAGATCCAACATAGTCACAGGAGATCTTACCCAAGACAGGCATGAATTAATTATAACCTTCTCTTTTGCTAGTAAGAAGTATTCTATATGGCAGGAAAAGAGCAACCACATTTTCTAACAGATTTTACCATCAAAATCCCAGACACTCCATATCCAAATTGATAGTGACCTTTCTGTGTACTTAAGCAAAGTTGTTCTGCTAATTAAGACAAGGGATACTATAAAATGAAATGAGTAACCATATAAGCAGTCCATCAACTTATGAGAACATTCCAGAGGAGAAGGATGTTCAGTAAGGTACACTATAGAGAACTGGATATATGGAACAATTAGGCTAGATGGAGACTGACCCTTGATGGTGTAAAAGGCAAGCATCTGTAATTTAGGCTGCTGTTCCTTTGCTTGGTCCCCAGGGAGCACTGCATTACCTTGCCTCCTTCATGGCGTAATATGATAGAGGTGTCTACAATCAACCTTGACTAGACATTTTTGGCTTCTTCAAAGGCTCAGTTCCCCCTGCTTTCTCAAGCTCCCAGTGTTCATTTTGTGACATTTAAGTGTTAGCTGTCTGGAACTGCCTTAAGGCTGATAAGGTCCTGCCACCATCAAACTGGTATTCACAGGAGCTTGGATTTCCCTGTATTCATAATTCTTAAATACTGTAGGAGTCACATTGCTTTAGGCCTATAGACTGCCTAAATCTTAGATAATAATCACCTAAAATTTAAATAATATTCATTTGTTAAGGGAAATGTGTGTGAATGCAGACTGTATTGTTTCTAAAAATAAATGGTATATGAAGTTTTAAGGAGAGTCAAGATGCTTGAAAGTAGTTTCCTGAGGAGTCACAATATTTTAGGGAAAAAAACAAATAACATTTATCTTTCCGATAAATGACTTCCAGTTGTGCCCTGAGGAACCTTTTCTTCCACTAAATACCAGGTTCTTCAATGATGTCTTGATCAGATTCCTTACCTCTTCTATCTCGGTTGATTATGAAGACTTATTTCAGTATGTTAGAGTCCAAAATATTATAGAATTTGATACAGCCTTATTTCAAACCTTCATTCTTAAATTCCTTTCAAAGCCTGTCTTTTTTCCTCCCTCAGAGGTAACTAGACCTACCTATGGGTGAAGTTAATTTGTTTCTAGAGAGTTGTAGTAGGATCTCTTATCACACATTAACCATCCTTCCTTTCTTCATATTTCCTTCCTCTTTCTCCTTGGTTGGTATGCTAGCCCTTCATGAGTTTTCAGCCCAGTTCACAACCAGCAAAGCCAAAAGGGCATAGAACTTGATCTCACATTCCAAGGATTGTCTACCAATCGCTTTTAGGTAGAACCATAGCAACACTGATGCCCTTGCTGACCCTTTCAAGACTACAGAGAACAGAGATGTAGTGATCATTTCCCCATATTCTTCTCAGACCTTCCTTACCATGGGCCCTTCAAGCCCTTCTGGTCCAGACTACTCCAAATACAACATTAGTTTCTAAGTTCATATATATATATCCAAAATTCAGGGAACATATGTTAAGCAACCGCAAAGGTTTATTGTCCCCAAAGGCTCTCCTAAGAATTTTTTCAACAGACTCTTCTCTGACAATGTCATAAAAGTGAGCCTATAGATTCTGCTATCCATAAGCATACAACAGGAGGGAAAGTGTTCATCTTCCCTTTTTGCAGATATAGTCATTCTTTAAAGTAATTCTTTCAGAGCCCTCTTCACTGCTTCAGGGTTGAAAAAGTACTTCATTCCCCACTCCACAAGTAGAGAAGGACTTGTAGACCACAAAGTCAATTTTATCTGCTCTAAATCTTGTTCAGGATTTCCAGTGAGGAAAAAAGGATGGGACTAGGTGATGAGTATACTACAATAAAGGGGAGGTGGCCTTATCTGACTACTAGAGATTCAAATGTGAGGTAGTCCCTTTATCTTAGTACATGGAAAAGATTGGAAATTATAGTCTATTCTTGAGGACACCACCCTTGGGGATTGTCAACAGGAGGCTTTGTACTTACACTCTGCCCTTACTGGGGGATCACTATAATTGTATACATGGACCACTATTTGAACTCGTCCTGAGCTGAGGACTTACAGTCTCAGAAACCTCTGCATACATAATTTAAGTAAGCTTCGTCTGGGTTTTACAGATTCTATTTTCCAAAGAGATCCCAACAATATCTTTCATCTCACGTTTACCTACAGTGTAACCTTGACACATAGTCAAGAGGTGGAGTCTATGACTTATGGTCTTAAATCTTGTGACTTATAGACTAAACACTGTGGTAGAAGTGACTCATGTGACTTCTAACACTCAATAATACAAGGCTATGCAGCTTTCACCTTGTTTGTTGGGATATTTGCCATGTAAGAAGTCTGACTATTCTAAGGCCGCTATGTTGTGAAGAAGTCATGTTACATGATGAGGCCACATAGTGGTATTCCAGTCAAAGGCCACTGGAGTATATCCTAGTTAACAGTCCTAGGCTTTGAATCTTCCATCCTACGTGCAAGACATGTGAATAAATGAGTCTTTATGTTATTTTAGCCCCTAGCTATTGAGTCACTACCCCATCCTTTAAGTATTCCTAACCAAGAATCCAGGTATCAGTGAGCAGAGAAAAACTACCCCTACTGTGCTTTTCCTGAATTCCTGACCGATAGAATCCATGAGCATATTAAGGTAGTTTTTTTTTTTTTAATGCCACTAAGTCTATGATGGTTTATTATGCAGCAATAATAACTGATATATCTAGGGCCCCATAAATGAGCCTATCTTCTCAGTTGTCTAGAGTATTTATATATTTAAGGCAAAAATAACTTTTCCTAAACCTGATTAGCTTAATATTTCTTATATTGACTCCTGGACCATCAGGAAGGTAGAGCAGATAAGGGACTTTAAAAACACTCATGTCCTATTATTTATACTTCTAGGGAGACACAGTCACAATGGTAGAAAAGGTAGACAAACTTAATCTGTGTAATTCAGGTGTTAAGATTTCTATCCCTCCATTTACATTGGTGCAACTTTTTAGTCATGAAGGAACTTCCTGCTTATTCCTAGGTAGAACTGTGTACAGGGTACAGGAGTCTGTACACTATTAAGATAAACAAATTTTATGTATTTATTTTTAACAATAAACCCAGGTGGCATGACAGAGGAATTCTTTATCTAACTTCATCATGTTAATTCATGAAAATCATAAGGCCATGTTCACCATAGCTATTTGTTTCTTTAGATCTTTCTGCATTTTTTTCCCTGGGCTCCCAAGCTGTTTATGTCAAACTACATAAATGTACTTATTTACATAATAAGGCATATGTAAGGCCTTTCTGAATCTCTCCAGTTCCTATTTTTAGGGTACTATTCACTGCAATCTCTTTATTCTAAGTGGCTTTTGTAGAAATAAGAGAGACCAAAGTTAGCATTATGTAGACACACAATGAACCTCCAGGGTGCAAAAATGTGAAGTGAAGCTCTGGGGATAAAAGTGAATCATTATTATCCCTCTGTCAGTACAGTGAAATTTTATTATTACATTTTATCAGTGGTATAAAATTACAGCAACTCCACTTTCATAAAAGAGAGTGAAAAATTAGTGTATAGATTATATTCTCTGACCATCATGAGGAACCATTCAGGGCTTGGCTAGAGTTTTTAGGGAGAATGTGTTAGAGTCTTCTAATCTCCCCCCAGTTTTTATAGATGCAGATGTTGCCACTATTTTCTGGTGACATCCTATTCCAACAAGCTGGTCTACAGGTATGAAACAATATTTTATCTTCAAGACCATTATCTAAATTATATATATAAGACTATATTTAATTTGAGTAATATTATGTTATATCCAAGTGAGGGAACCAAAAAAGTCACTATAATTCTTTAAAGTGCTGAGTGGTCATTTATCAATTAACTGTATAAAAGTCCTCAAAGTACTTACACAATTCAAGACCTAAAGTACGGTTTAATAGGATTTGGCAAGTTTGGTAAACTGAACTACTAACAATGTTTGCAGATTTACCAGACTTAAACAATGGGTAAATAGATACTAGGTGGGAATTTCTCCCATAGTCTCAGAATTATATCTAATGATGAGAAAATGTTACTTAACCTACCATGTAAAGAGAATAGCATATTTCTAGTAATAAAAGTGTTAGAGAGCAGAAGCTAAGAAAGTCTGTGGAAAGAGGTATAGATAATAATATCAAATTCACATTTTAAAAAAAAGGACAAGAAAAAAATACTACGGCCATATCTAACATTACGAAGAGTTTTGGTAAAATGGTAGGAACTGATACCAAGATACAATGAGTTGAAAAATTACAAATAAATTAAACTAATTAGTACAGAATATTCTTCAAGAATATTTGAGAAAGGAAGATAAGAAACTGGATGGGAGCTATCATTAGATGCTCTGATAGAAAACTAAGAAAAATTGAAAAAAACTTGAAATGGAAGGCAAGGTTGGAGACAATGAAAGACAATGAGTCCAATCAAGTTCACTCTACTGTGGTTCAAAGAGTATCTGATTAGTTGATGTTATCAAAAAAGTGATTTGTTCAGTTTTGTAGAAGAAATTCTGTTAAGTAGTCCGTGAAAGGGCCCAGGTGAACTTTGATTTCCACTTCTGAGTTCCTATGTTGAGCTTGTTGGCCATATTACTCCATCTTTCAAGACATCACAAGCTGAATATAAAGCTTTTTTAAATTAACATATTTCATAACATGCTTTGTAACAAGCTACTAGAGAATGTAATATAATTGCAGCTATCATCATTGTATAACACTGAATTAAACATTTTTAAAAGCATATCAATTTCTATGTTACAAATCAGGCCTTAACATTTTTATGCATAATGAAAATGTCAAAAATGTGGAATTCGTCTAAAAATTAGAAGATGAGGTCTCATAAATGCTAATAATATTTTTTTCACATATAATATAGGACACTTTCAGAGTTAACCTTATTTGGCCATAATTCATTGCAAAATAATAAAATAAACTTTCAAAAAGACTTTAACATTTTGCATTTCTAGAAGATGATAATTACCCTTATGTCCTCTGAGGCTTTACAATTTGATAGCACGCCACTTCTAATAAATAGACCAATTCTGCAATTCTAATATAATCCTATCACATCTTATTATTAGATTATCATTAACACTTAAACCTAATGATTTATTCTAGCCCTCTGTTAATATATGCTGTCATCCCTTATAAGAGAAATAAAAGGAAACAGAGAATGAGTTCTCCCTGGGGAGAGAGATGCAGTTTATGATAAACTGGCAAATAAATCTCATGAAAGCTACTCCACGGTATCCCAATCATGATCCAAACCTTTAACCTTGCAAAGAAAACAAAAAACAAACAAAACAAAACAAAACCTGCCAGAACATAAGGAGCCCAAGCACAAACCATGCAGAGAAAAAATCCACTTGAATGATGATGTCTGTGTTCAGGTGAATTAAAGCACCACATGTAAGCTTCTACACCAAAATCACATCCACTTTAAATGTGACATGCCTCTGAAATAGTCTATTTGGCCAACCACTGAACAGACTGCTAAATATCTCACAAGAAAGGGTGTGTAAGCATCTGATGCCCCGGTGATGGGGCTTTCATAGCTACTCAGGTCCTGGACTCCCAGACCAGAAACTCACTCCATGATGGTACCTCAAAAAATATTCACATAAAGAGGAATCAGGAAAAACTAAAACTAAAGACCAAGCCTATTTGCTTAAGTGAGGGTGGTCTAATAAGGGGAGGAAACAGCAACTGGTCAATGAAATCAAGCAGAAAAGCACTCCTGGAGAAGTCCCCTCAAACTTCTCTTTTTATCAGTCTTCCTCCAAGATGTGATAACTACCCTTAAAACAGGAACAAGCAATAGGCTCATAAATGACTGTTGAGTCACTTCAATATTTGGCTACATAGTAATTTCCCCTGGTGGGCTGGTGGGTGAAATCAGACAGGATGTTCTGATATTCATGGTTCTTGGTGGTGAGGCTTATATCTCATTGGGGATCAAATGAACAAACTCTTCATTCTCTAAAGCAAACTGGACTTAAAAAAAAAAAAAACAAAACAAAACGAGATACAGCCATCACAATACTCAAGAGAAAACATAATAGTGCAAGACCCTGCAATAAGGAAGGAAATCTTTCAAATTAATTTTTCAAAGGCTCCTCAGTGCAAGTATTGGGAAACCTCCCCCTGGTGCAACTAATGAAGTCTCTACACTTAAAATGGACCAGATGAAAATTTAGAACCTGCATTATAATTAAAAAGAACTCCGCTATGAGACACCAAAGGCATGGGGTAGAAAAGAGTAGAATAGTTGCGGAAAAATTAAGGTAATAAACCTAAAAATCAGAAGAAGATCAAGTCAGAGACAATTCTCTGAGTTGGAGTAAAGGTTTGCACTATTTCCTCAGGAGGGGGAAGTAAAATGCTAATCTCAAAACCCTAGTCTATCACATTTTAGTTGTTGCATCCATAAAATAACTAAATTCTATAAAGTTCCAACTCTATAGCTTGTGTTCACTCATATGCAAGAAATCATTTTATTGTTCACATGAATCCTTCCAGAAGTAGGATTAATTATGATGTAGTCCTATTAGTGGGCTCTCCAAGCCTATGGCTTGTGCCCAGAATGGGCAGGTCATGCAAGCCTTGTCTTACAAAAGAGTGCCTTCACATTTATTCCTGAGTGAGAGAACTCTAACACTTCATTTTATTCATTCTTTGAAAAGCATTACGTGAGCACCTACAATGGGCACTGCCTTCTGAGAAAAACAAAGATGACAATTTGTGGATGGGTAAGAAGTATGCAAAGGCATATGAATAATACCAAGTGAATGATAGATCAGAATTTCCTGATTCCCTGAGAAGTTATTCCCCCAGGTGTTTTGTAATGGGACTTGGCCACACATCTCTTACAACCATTTCTATTCTATTGTAGTAAGTTAATAGAGAGAAGGGACTGACATATTCAAGTTTGAATTTCCAGGGTATTATAAATATAGTACATGCTTTGCAGTATGTGTTTGGAATGAATGAGTGAATTCGGAGGACAGAGACTAACTTGCAGTTCATGTGATTTGGAAAGACTCCATGAAGAAGGCAACTAAGTCCCAGAAATTATGGTAGAAAGAAATCATACTGGGCGGTAATTTAGAGGAAAATGTCTCTGGTCTGGCTAACCTAACTGGTAGCTTTTCATCCTGTCTCCTACTTCGGAGTTTTCCTTTCCTATGACCTCCGCCTAGATCAGCCTTCAATATGGAGCAACTACAAGAAAAATGAACAATTATAAGACAAGTAGAGATGACTTATTTTATTAATTTAACTTTTCTAAACATGTTCAGTTCATGGAAGAAAAAGATAAATTTTTGATTTGAATATTTTAGATAAACTATAGCTGTCAACAGAGCTATATTTGCTGAAGAAGGCCTGTTCCCTTGGGAACTATTTACTTAGGAAATAGGTTCCCTTAGGAACCTTATTAACTACTTGTTGTAGACAGAATTGTGTCCCCTTAAAATTTCATATGTTGACATCTTAAGCCCTAGGACCTCAGAATTTAACTGTATTTGAAGATAGGGTCTTTCAGGAGGTAATTAAATTGAAATGAGCTCTTTAAGGTGGGCCTTAACCCCACATGACTGATGTCCTCATAAGAAGAGAAACTTTGGGTACAGACAGGCACAGAGGGTCGATAAGGATAAGACACAGGAAGAGGTCAAAGAGAGAGGCCTGGAGCAGGCCTTAAATTCAGATTCCAGCCTCCAGAACTGTGTGAAAATGTACATCACTTGTTGAAACCACCAGTTCTGTACTTTATTATGTCAGCCCCAGCAACACAGTACACTGCGCTTGGCCTTTGTAACCCTTCGGCCATGCTTCGGTCCTTTTCTCCATCCATTCCAGGTAGTTTGAAAAGTGTGCCGTTTGGCACTCTGATTCACTGACCAGAGGAGGAAGAGGGGCTCCCATCTGGGGATGGAGGTGCTATTATATGCAAACTGGTGGCCTTGGGGATAAATGGCCCCTTAGGCTGACCCTAAACTCCTCCAAAAAATGCAAAATCATCCCTGCCACAGAAGTACCTTAGAAAAATAAGGAAAATAATTCTGTAACAAGGCAATGACCTCTAGTGGAAGCTGTGTGGAATTACAGAGATCCCAGTAAGTTTCAAGCCTCAGAGATTAAAACAAACAAACAAACAAAAAACAGGTCTAAATGTACAAAGAGTGACCTCGGAGGAATTTCCAAAGGACAATACTGTTATTTGCAACCACTAAATAAATCCCAATGGAAAGCAAATAGAGAAGAATAGGAAATAGGAAAATTTTCAAATCGTGTTAATGTCTCTACACAGGGCAAGGCAGGCCAGACGGAAAACCACATACTCAGGGTCTCCACAGTCACATCTTGGGAAGGGTTTCTAGCTCCTTCTTATTCAGAGTGTGCGCAACAGGCCATAGCAGAGCTCCCATCCCAGAGTTGCTAAGTAAGAACCTAAATTTTAAGAAGGTCTCTCAGGTGATCTAGAAACAGATTAACATTTGAGAAGCACTACAGTCTCGCGCATTCAGAAAGGAGACGTTTTAGTGCTATCTTTGGATCTTTTCTAAGTAGTGAAAGGCAACTCAGTGTAAAGAAGCCACCATGCATGACACAGTTCTAGGTGCTAAGTTCCAAAGCTCATGTATCATCACATAAGCACATATGGTGCAACTACTTCTAAAATATAGAGATTAAATTAACGAATGTCCAAGTAGCCATTTTTTTCTTTTTAAACTTTTAAAACTCTACTAATGATGGCTTTGTAACTCTCTGATTTCCAGAGGTTTCCCTGAACATACATATCCTTCTAACCCTCCTATTCATCATCATCCTGCTGTCAGGGAGGCAGAGATTGTGAATTTTAACTCTTCTTAATGAATATATTTCACACACTAAAATTATCTCAGCAATTTCCTTGACAGCTTTAGAAGCCATTGCAAAATTGCATTCAAATGCATTTCATCTGTTTCCTAAACTGCCTCTACAGTTTTTCTTCACAAATGATTCTCAAGCATGGTACAAAGAAACATCTATTTTTGTTCATCAGGAAAGAGACATTTTCTTGTAAATTCCCCCCAAAACCAGAGTATATTAATATATTTACAACTGTAGTTTCATTCCAGTGAATGTTCAGTAATGGCTTTTAACAACAACAACAACAAAAGTTGAAGTCCTGATTTGTAGCATTTGCCAATTGCCATAGTGTAAATATCCCATCTGGAGCAATTCCAAGATACCAACTTGTATCAGAGTTAGAAAGAGATGTACACAATTGCATCATGGCAGTACAAACAGGGGCCACTATTTATTTACAAAATACAACCAAATACCAACCCCATTTCCTAGGCTATTTCCTTATTAGCATCAAAATACATGTCACTATACAACATGTGTGCTGTGCAACTGTACAATCTTAATATACACCAAAAGAAAACTACCAGGTTTGGGACAAGGTACTACTTTTATTAATGATAGGATTACTGTTTTCTTATAACAGTAATGTGGTTATGTATAATAAATATTTAACGGTACTTTTAAAATTATTTTTTAATGTTTGTCTATTTTTGAGAGAAAAAGACAGCATGAGTGGGGGAAGAGTAAAGACGGAGGGAGAAACAGAATTTGAAGCAAGCTCCAGACTCTGAGCTCTCAGCACAGAGCCCAACACAGGGCTCAAACTCACCAACCATGAGGTCATGACCTGAACTGAAGTCGGACTAATGCTACTTTGTATGAAACTTTCAGGGGCATACATGCAAAATAGCTGTTGACTCAAAACTTACACTAAAAATCTTACCTTTCCCACACCTGTCTGTATGGAGCATCCAATGCAGAAGGTTAAGTTTTGTTTGGTGTCTTAAAAAATACTATAAGGTAGTCTCCCTAGTCATGGCATTCCTCCCTACAACCATTCATTACCAATTACTTTTTGTTGGCAAGTTCAATCTGGGCCTGTCATGCCCCTGACAGTTCCAGTGGTCCACCTTTAATTTCTTCATCTCACACGAGAAAAAGTCTTGTCTAAAGTTTTATTAATTATAACTTAATAAAGTTTTTATTAATTTCCTGAGGACCGTGGCCCACCTCATAAATGAATTCACTGATTTTTCAGCATCAATGCCACAATACAATGGAATGCCACAGTTATGGGTTTAACTGTATTTTCCCCAAAGATGTTGAGGTGCTAACCTAATCCTCTGTACATGTGTATATGATCTTATTTGGAAATACAGTCTTGGCACATGATCAAGTGAAAATGAGGTCATCAGGATGGACCCTAATGCAGTATGATTGGTGTCCTTGTAAAAAGGGGAAATTTGGACACAGAGACAGGCATGTCTGGAGAAAAAACAATTTGAAGAGACCCAGGGAGAAGATGACTATCTACAAGACATGCAGAGAGGCCTGGAACAGATCCTTCCTAACAAGGAACTCATCTGCTGACCCCTTGATTTCAGACTTTCTGGCTTCCAGAACTGTGAGACAAAAAATTCCTGTTGGTAAAGCCACCCAGTGTTTGGTATTTTGTTGTGGTAGCTTTAGCAAGCTAATACAGATACAATCAGAGGAGGTAAGGCCTGAGTAATTTTTTTTTACTCATATCAAACTTAGAGAAATAGCTATATAAAAGTTGACCAGATTTTAGATTATTCTAATAATAATGTCACTCACAGTATTTGCATTCTGAGATGCTTTCATAGAAGGAAGGAAAAGAGTCCAGGTCTAGCTGGCATTATACACAAACCTGATTCTATCAGAAAGAGGGAGAAACACACAGAAACATCATTCATCAGAGGTGTTATAGAAACAGTGGTGTAGTATCCCAAAATACGAATACACAACTATTATTAATTTGCTAATGCACTTACTAATCCTTACTAAAGGGGACCTAAATATGTAGATAAAGAGACCTCGCCTAACCCATTCCTTTAATGGAGAAATTTCTGAGACTGAAAGCAGGGTGGTATTCTCAGGAGGAAAGTCTTCCTTGGAACCCTTCAAATGGACTCCACAGTCAGCCACCAATTCCATCTACATTAATAGTGGGCTCTGAAAATGAGTTTCTAAGCCCAAAGGCACAAAAACAGAAACATAACTGCTAAAACTATGGTCACAACTCTCATGTATTGAATCATAACATTTTAGAGCCTGGAGGGACCTGGGAGGCTCCTATTTTATAAGAAAGAAGTGAAACTGAGAGGTACTTCGCCAAGGTTGCCATTACTAGGAAAAGTCAGCCGTGCTTCTGGGTTTCTTACATTCTCACTCCAACTGGCAGAAATGGAGTTTATGAACCTGATCACAGCTCCTAGTCACCTGAACAGCTTTTATAAAATGCAAATTTCCGGGGCCCAATCTTAGTAATTCTGATTCAAATCTGAAGCTTGGCTCATGGATTTGTAGCAAAACTCTTGGGAAGTTTGGCCATGTGGCAAGGTTTGGAACCACTGTGGAAACGATTCTGTCCAGAGACCTATTATCTCTGGTCTGCTTCTACTTCCACTTGAACCCAGCACCATGTGATGGTTAGCCTATCTTCTCTCACCCTGAGAAAGATGCTTAGAGCCCCACGGACCTGCTTATCCTGCTCAGCACACTTGCACTGAGCCTTACACTGTAAGAGCCACTCCCTCCAACTCCTGGGCAGGTTCTAAGTCCTCCAAATATTTTAGAGCTGAAGGGGAAAAACAAAGCCAAAATCTCTTAAAACAACCTTTCTGAATGTTCTCATATCCTACTCTTTGGTTTCTGTTCCTTAACGTGCCTGGATGCAGGCATTTTGCAGTCTCACAAAGAAGCGGTCTGCCCATTCACCAAGAGCAAGATGATTTATGTTGTGAAAGCTATAATAAATACAGCTTTCATTTATCTTCTATCATTGCTGGGTCTCCTAGGGGCAGGAGAGTTGATTTTAAAACAAAACAAAAACACAAACAAAAAATTAATAAAGCTATTATGGCCTAGTGAATCACAGTTACTTATAAAACGGGATAGTTCACACTGGGACACAGGGTTTCCTGGGTGATGTGGAGACTGAGGAGAACTTTGGAGAAAGCAGAACTAAAGACTCTGGAGCTGGAAACAACTGGTGCTAGTGGCCTTGAGTGTGGGGGTTGTAAACTACAAGCTGTGTGACTAGTGGAAGCTTGGGTCTAACCTCCAGACATCTATCTTGAGCTTTCCCACTCTCACACTTCATCCCATGGAACACTGAAAACGGAGACTGAAAACTCTTAAATTTAAGAGGCATGGTCAGACTTGCAACATTTCTCAAATAGTCATTATCTTCTTTATCCCCACTCTACCTCCTTAGGTGAGACTCTTATCAACTATGAACCACTTCAGGAGCCCTTAACTTCTTTCTTGCCTCTTGATTCATCCAGACTCATGCCCTTGCAGCAATACCCTTCCCATTCAAGATCTATGCTCTCAGTGTCTGCAGCTCCCACTCTTCACAGTGATCACCAGGCTTCTGGGAAACTGGAACTACCTCCTTTGGGCATCCATTTATAGATTCCTCCTCTAGAATACAGGTTCCTGTCACCTGTACAAACTTTCATAATGCCAGGGTTTCTCTGCCAAATTGGAGAACCAGAGGAAGATGTGGAATAGTCATATTTTGAACTCCTCCTAGTGGGTCTGTCTCTCTTGGGAAGCCCTACTTATTTGCAAGCAGGGAATGGGTTTGTTGTTGTTGTTGGGTTTTTTTTTTTTTTTTTTTTTTTTTTTTTTTTTTTTGGAATTTGTGCTTCAGAGTCTAAAGTTGGCCTTTTGTCTTTGTCTTCAGCCCTGAAACATGAGACTAGTTGGGTTCAGGGCCAGACAGTGTGATGAATACTAAATTCAACTTCATAGTCCTTCAGGTCTCTTCAGGAACTGCATTATGAACCAAAATTGTCCCATTTTTCAGTAATGAAATAGACACACAAAATTTTTATATTTATATTTTGTCTGACTTTAGGTTTCACGAGTTCAAGACAAAATACTTTGATAGTGACCAAAGCATTTTCTGGCTCAGAGACTTGCTGCACAAATAACCTCATGAATATGAATCTGTGGCATTTCTGGTCAAACACTTGCCCAGTTCTTCAGTATCACAGTAGAACAGGGATAAACCTTCTAGCACTCTGGTACTGGCTCGCCAAGAAGTGATTCAGGGAGGTAGAAGCTTAACTACAAGATTCCAGAGAAATTTCAGTCACTGATCTTTCTCTTAAGGACATCTGTCTACAGAGCCTGAGAGGCAAAGGCATACCTGTCACTTGTCTTAGAACATCACAGAAAACTTCCTGATACGTGCAGTATGGGGACACTCTTCCTCCTGCCTGTAGCTTAGGAAGCCAGCAGTGATCAAGCAAAAATAGATTATCCACCTGCCTCAAGGCCTCTATGACCGTTTCAGGAATATAAACTCCTCAAATCCTTGGCTTTCAAGGACCACCATAAAAGAAGAAGGAAGAATTACAAAATTCTCCACTCAATGACTTTTCCTATTTTCTACTCCCAATTACTTCTACATGGACAAATATACACAACATAGCAGTATCCCTAAATCAGAACCAAGGAATCATAGAGCATAAGTCACCATGAAGGCTAGAGTAATCTCAATCCATTTGGTAACTGCTCATCTTCCAGCATTTTTCTACTTTGACCATTGCTCTGATTCTGCAGATTTGCCTCCAACTTTAAGTGTCACCTTTCTGGTAGTGATGTCTTGTCTATGGTCATTAAGCCACTGATGCCTTAGCTATGTTGGAACCTTCCGTTCTATGCAAGTTCTATTCCGTTCTTGGAAATTTGTTCTTTTAACCCTACCAATTTTCTATCCAGGTCTTTGCTAGTGTGCTTCTATGATCCTACTCACTGGTAGCATGAAGTCAGTCATCTGTTCCAAGGAGATGGTACATACAAAAGTTTCCTCCTAGTGAGGCCACCAGGGAGATCTCTTCATTCAGGCCCAACTCTCTGAGACTCCCTGAGGCAATATCTCAGCTTTATTCTCTATCGTAAAACATCTTCTACAATCCTAATGCAGATATGAACATTGCTTTCATTCTGAAATCTAACTTAAGCTGACTCTTTGCTTCTATTATTATTCCCCATCCGCTCTGTTTTTCTCCCTTGGATAATGACTCTCTCTTCCAAACTAACTTTCACAAATACCTTAATTTACAAAAGCTATAAATAAAATTCCATCAATGGGAGTGGAGATGATATCTGAACAAGGCACACTGGTGAGAATTAGTGTCCTGACCTTCACTAGGCTTCTTCAAATTTCTCAAAAGTGGGTAATTGCCTCTGACAGATTAGCCAAGGGCCTGCTTCTTGAGAGCAAGATTTCAAGGCCCTCTGAATTATTCCAACTAAAAATCAAGAAGCAAATAACAATGAATGAAGCTAAATTCATGCATTCTTTAGGAGAAGGGAAACTTCAATCATTCTCCCTGTACTGTGGAAAATTCATGAATAAATATGTTAATGCAAATAGCTCCTACCTCAGAGATGGATTTGTAAGACAATGCCTGTCCTTAAACTAAACTGCATTCTAAAGCAACTCTCCCACCTGCCAGTCTATCTGGTAGAATTAGTGAGTAGGAATGACCTTTACTCAGTCTGTAATCTGAACATGTAATTGATGACAACCTCCAAAAGGATCCTAACATCTGACTAGGTACTATTACATTTTCAAGGTAATTTGTGTCATAATGGCTGATTTTAAAACATGTACAAGCAAGCTTATGCAGTATTAATATAATCACTTGTTCAAATTCTCAAATCTAAAAGAAGCAGAAGAGGTTTTTAAAACTCAATACACAGCCTAAACCTACTGGACTACTCACTGGAACCTGTTCAGCTGAACCACGGATACACAATCCCAACATGGTTCTCAGCAGAGCTGGGTTAAAATGGAATAGTTTAGGCTACCCCCACCAAACTCTGAGAAAATTCTAGGTGTCAGAGGAAAGGAAGGCTACAAAGCAGTCCTGGTGATGAGGAAATTAGAGTCCAAGACAGTTATAGGATGAACCAAGTTCTACGTTAGGGCAGAAGGAGATACGGCTTTAAACACCAGCCCTAGTTCATTTGTCTCCCCTAAGTGTATTATTCACAGCAGCCTGGAAATTAGGAGCATTCTGTGAGCCTGGTGACTCGCAGGAGCAGCAGTAGGAGATGTGACAGGCTGAGAGGAGAGCACAAAGCACCAGGGGAGGGACCTTTCTGAATGGAATGTGTCCTGGCTGGTAAGGCAAGAAAACCAAGGGGTTAGTTTTTATTCAACAATCGATTCTAGGGAAAGTACTTTATAGACCCCTGCACCTTAGTACCTTCTTGGATAAAATCAATGTGGAGAGGAGGGTCTTAGGGGAAAAGGGATGACTTTTCTTCCAATGCCATGATACACTGATCAAACAGGAACCGTTCTTTGGATCAGAGGCACTAGCCTGGCCTGGACTAGCCCAAATGCCCAGGATAACATGAGGACACATTAAGCTTTTGCCCATCCCAGGGCCTGCAGAACTGGCATTGCGTGGTCCTGGGACTACTAACTCTGTCTTTAGCCACACAACAGGGCTAGGACTCAAGTGTTCATGGGGTGCCACGACATTTTCAAAATTAAAAAAGGCAAATTCAATTTACTTTTAAACATACATATAGGTCATTTATCAATTTGAGAGCTGGTAGCTATCTGTGAAAGTGAATGGAGGCACTGGGGACAGGGAGAAGGGAATATCCATGGGATAGTCCAAAACTGAATACTTTCATATTAAATATGCTAACTCAAATGCCAACACTCCGCAGCCATTCAATCAGATGCAATGTTATATTTATGATATCCTTGTTAATTTTACCCATAAAGACTGATTTTTATCAACCTACATTCCAGACCACATTTTCTAAATTTTGTAATCTGTATTCTCTCATTGTAAATGAGAAGCCTACACATGCAAACATCACTTAATCATTAATGACTCACATGGGTATAATTTAAAACACATATACATGATTTAACTTTGCTTTCAGTACACAATGGAGATGAATAAACTTCACGAAGCTCTCATATTTACCAAAGTAGCAATCCATCTACTTTAACAACAGCTAATAAATGAAAATGAAGCAATAAATATAGTTGTAACATCCAGCAGGTAAGAAAAAAGTAGAATCATGTGAAGATATGGTTTACTGTCATGACTCATCATTTTCCTAACCTCTTCAAAAAAAAAAAGCACCTAAATGAAATGTTAATTCAGAGTTAAGACCAAAATCCTCCTATGCAAAAATTCTAACTCTTGTTTTTTCGTTCGTAGGAAAAGCCAAACACCAACATCATTTATAACTAGGGTGTGATGGTAACAGATGAGCCTTTTCCTCACTGCCAGGAATGTGAGATCCAGGTGTCCAGCTGTTACATATTTGAGGCTCCAGCTGGAATTTCTAGAAGCTAATGGGCACAAATGTACTTAGCACATAACCCAACAGGCATTCCATAACTATTAGCTTGTCCCGTCCTCCTTCCAACATTACTAACTCAGCTGATCGTAATTAAGTCATGTTTCCTTAAGGCACTGGAGCTCTAAATGAAATATGAACAAATTCCACTGTTGAAAAAATATGCATAAACAAGAAGAGCCAATGATTCCCAAACTCGTTTAAGTGTCCTGTGCCTATTAAAACCATTTTCCTTAGCTCTAACACCTGTCTACCCACAGGTCGCCATCATGGTCCTCTGCATCCTCTCTGCACAACATTATGCCTCCCTCATCAATATCCCCCATGTTAGCCTTGAAGGGATCCACAGGGAATTGCTAGGGATCCAAGGATCACCATTTAGAAGGGGAACATTTACTCCCAAGTGCTATCAAGTACCATGACAGAAAAAATAGTACAAAATGGCACTACCTTTAGGATAAATATATATGACATTAATCTTAATGTCACTTAGCTATAATAACAGAAGGTGAGAAAATATATACTGCATATCTCTACCTGGTGGCCTTATCTTGTTTACTGTTTTTCCCAATACTGTGTATCTCTTTTATCAGAGATGACTGATTAAACACTACTGCTTTACACGCATTCACTTATTTATTACTAATGAATGCTCTAATGCACAAAGTTCCACTGTTTTCTTTAATGGGAATATTGCAAAACATTAATACTTCACTGTTGTGGGAAAGTGCATAAAATAAATATTCCCACTAAGTTCTTCACTGGCCTCTGTTATGTTTCATACCTCTCACTTAAACTTTCTCATACGTTCATTAAACAAATATTTACTGAATATCTACCATGTACCAAGTCCTGTACCCACCAGATACTGGAGTCACAAGAGTGCATAAGACAGGTATGGTCCCACAGAAATTAAAGTCTAATGAGAAAGACAGAAACTAAGCAAGCTAAAACTCTTCTTAAAGTCTCTGAAGAGATGAGCAGGGTTAAACATGAAACCGGAAGAAGAAGACCTGAGACAGAGCAGTCTGAAGAGGTCATTTTGAGCACGTGACCTGTGTTGTAACACTTGAAGGACAGGAAGAAGCAACTGTAGAAAGAGCTGGAGGAAGAGTATCTCAGGCAGTGGGAATGGCTAGTGAGCTCTGCCTCAGAAAACACTGTGGACCTTAACTCCTATACTGAGGAAGGAAGGCTATATGGTTAAGACGTGACTACATTTCTGTTTTCCGGAGGTCCTCTTCTGTCAGCCCTGATGTACCATCCAGGAACACACAGCTGCACCATGACTCAGGTACATTCTAACACCACATTCAGAGGCCCTCTGTGTGGTGTCCATCAAGCCCCCACCCAGCGTTTAATCTCTCATGTGTGAAGAACTCACTAATAGGTGACTACCAAAATTAGTCATACTGACTTTGCTTTCTGAAACAAAATCAGAATGCATGGCTAACATGGTAGTTTTCAAGTTGTGCTCTGCAAAGACAGAAGTTCACTCAGGCCATTTTCATACAGGGCCAAGAAAGTGGGGCACCACCTGACTATGATCATTTTCACCTATCTAACACAGTACAATCAGTTCAAGATTTCATTTCATAAAAGAGTTTTGTAAGTAAAAGGACTATGAAAATCATGGTATCCAGCATGTTCTAAGACCTTCAAATGAATCCAAGTTTCTAAGTATAGGAAGAGATGTTGGCACCTGATCAATAGTTCCCTTCAGGCCACCTCCCATTTTTCTATTCACTAAACCTAAATCTCTTCTTTCCTGGTATCTCAACTCATACCCCATTTTGGCATTGTATTTTGCACCCAGTTCTCTGCCTAGCCTATAAACTATTTGATGAGCCAACTTCTTCCTCCTTACTTTTGGACCAAGAAAAAAAAAAAAAAAGAAAAAGAAAAACCTTAAAAGTAAAATACAGAGGGTCGCCTGGGTGGCTCAGTTGATTAAGCGTCCAACTTCAGCTCAGGTCATGATCTCACAGCTCGTGAGTTCCAGCCCCGCATCGGGCTCTGAGCTGACAGCTCGGAGACTGGAGCCTTCTTCACATCCTGTGTCTCCCTTTCTCTCTGCCCCTCCCCTGCTCACATTCTGTCTCTCTCCGTCTCTCAAAAAATTAAAAACATTAAAAAAAAAAAGTAAAATACAGAGACCATTAATTCAATCCAGAAACAAACATTCCTGGCATTGTATGTTACTGATATTCTATAAGGAAAAAAATTGGTAAAACTAAGAACAATTAAAGAGATAATAATAATTCAGCTAGGCCTACTTTTCAACACAAATATGTGAAAATATACAACGTAATCCAAATACGAAATATTTAAAAATATATACTATAGTCTCTTACTATGACCCTCTCTTTTATTGAAATATATCCCCCTTTTACTATCTCTTTACCTTGGGAAAAAAAAGAACAAAATTAAGGGCTGAAAGAAAAGAGAGAAAAATACAAAGACTGAAAAGAGTAGACAGAGAAAGAAAGCAGGACTGTTTACAGATAGTTTTAAAAAACAAAAGGTCATCTTTCAAACTTTCAAAAAACTGCTACTTCTAAAAATGGTCAGTTGATTTTCCCACATGTATTGTTATAATAATGACTTTATATCAACTGTCTACAGAATAAGCATCCTGTCGAAGGCATCCATCCCTAATTTTTATGAAAATTTTAGTCACTGCTTTCCAAGTTCAGATGAACTGGTCCCTGCTGATTTGCAGGGCAGCACTACACAGCTTTCTGGACTTTCCTTCCAGGGTTAGTTAAAATTAGATGCTAAAACACAAAGGAGCAGGGGACTCATTTTAACTGTAACAGATGCCCATGCAACCCAGAAAAGACATTCATATTGTGTTAGGTATGTTGGTGGTGCCCATTTAACATTGTGGTCAAATTTGTTCTTTTATAATGAGTTCATCTCTACAATGCAATTTCCACTCAGAAATGTGAAATCAAAATCAGCTTACATTACATTATATTCCAGCTTACAATACGGAGCAATGAACAAATGGAATTAAAGTCAGGTAAGTCCCCATTGATTAGAGAATGAGTGAAAGCCTCAGGTTCACAAATCAACAGGATTTATATATGCTGTGCCATCTAAAGAAATCATGTGTCACTTAACTCTAAAGTAAACATACTGAACACTAATACTCAAACTATTCTTTATTTGAATTCTATAGAGTTTAGGAATGTGTATTCTTAACAACAAGCGCAGGAATAATTTACTGGCCTATTTGCATATTAGCTGCCCAGGGAAGGCTTTTGGTGACCATCATCCATCTGTTCCTGCAACCTGTCAAAACCCAATTAATTGAGTGGCTTTCCTTGGCCTCCTGATACAGATGATAAATTTACAAATGCATGTACAAAAAGATGTTCCCTTGGATTTCTTTGGGAATAAAACATATTAAACCAGAACCACAAAAACAGTAAGTATTAGTTTTTGGTTATCCCTCAGAGCAGATATAATGTTCATTTACTATTTCAGGACTCAATAATAAAGAAAACTAATTCTGTGATCTCCACCTACTTCTTTAAATTCACCCCTGGAGCAACACTGGAGCTCTAGATATGTGGGTAGTAAACTCTTCCAGCAACATTTTGCAGATGAAGTTTTCAGTACAGTAAGAAAAAAGTCACCTCTCTGAAGAAATTTGGAGGGACACCATCTTTCAGGCCAAAAAACAAGTAACAATTTTAATAAACTCTTCCATTTCTACCCCAGGTATGCCTCCCATTCTGATGGTACCAAATGGCCCTACATCAACTTAGGATGAGGAAGGATTTAGAGGTGTTCATATGTCTTTGCCCAGTCCCTCCTTCTCAATTAATGAGACCATGACGTCCTCCAGGGCAACATTTGCATCTTTGTAAGACCTAAGGTCCTGAGTTGTCCCACTGTCCCTCATATAGCTTTACCACAAAAGCAAACCTATGTCAATTTATGTTATAAATATGGTTCTAATAAGAATTCTATCTACGCTCATCTACTTATACAATTTTCATGTAAATGAGCATGTTTGTTTTTTGATGCAATCACAGTCTTATAGAAGCACAAGATATTTAAACTACTTAGAAGAATAAATAAGCTCTCATTCTTAATAACTATTAAAAGACAAACAGATCAGAGTGCCTAAGTAAATGAAGACTCTTAAATAAATATATGTATATCAAATTCATATCAACTCATGAATATTTTATTTGAGAAGTCATGTAATCTTGAAGTATGAGAATTTTGTATTTCTTTTTTCTTTTTTTTTTTAATATTTTTTATTTATTTCTAGGAGAGAGAGAGAGACAGCGTGAGCAGGGGGAGGGTCAGAGAGAGAGGGAGTCACAGACTGAAACAGGCTCCAGGCTCTGAGCTGGCAGTCAGCACAGGGCCCGATGCGGGGCTCGAACCCACGAACCGCGAGATCATGACCTAAGCAAAAGTCGGACGCTTAACCGACTAAGCCACCCAGGCGCCCCAGAGAATTTTGTATTTCTTATTATCAGTTCTATAATTAGAAGCTAAACTCACCAATCATTCCCATTAAACATAGTGTATCTAGTAAAGTTTATGACAGTAACACATCACTATGATCAATACACATATGTCTAGTGCTTTGTCTTTCTGGCCACCATAATTCCTTTAAGGGCAATATTATAAAACCACACTTTAATTCTTTATCTTGACTACATATAGAAGGGTTTAGTGAGCCTTCATGGCCTCATCTTTGTGAATTTAATCTGTACACGAAGACTATAAATCACCCACCTGAACATGTTGTAATTCACTTATATTAATTTCTCCCTACAAATGAAGTAATTGATAACTCTTAAGTTTTTCTTCTTAAGAAAAAGAACTTATTTTAAGGAGATGACTGACTTAATCATATCTGCATTAACTCCTCCCCTCCAGACACAGCATATCCGTGAGCCTTGTAGTTGTCCACGGGACATCAGGACAGTCGTGTTTCCGCAGATCCATGCTGATTGTCATGCAAGCTACCGCTCTACACTGCTAAGGGAAACTCAGCATGCCTTATGCCTGAGAATACATGAATTAGACAGTTATTAACAATTATTACAGAAAATACAAACTAAGCTTGAGGGAACAAGTACTATAGTGAGTTTGAATGGGCATTTGGGGGAAGGGATTTGCAGATAAAGGGCAAAGGTTTGGAATATGAGATGTACTCAAAAAAGGACAAATAATGGCTGGACTTTAAGTCAATGTCTTCACTGTCTCATTAAAACTTTATAGTTTCCTATGTAGAAAAAGATTCCCAATTGCAATTAAGTGTGTAGTTGGTACAATTTGCCACTTTCTCTACAGTTTGCCCTTACTGGTGGTCTTTTGACCAAAGAGCTTTCTGGGTGTATTGATAATTGCTAATATTCTACCAGGTGCCTCTTAGCTTGGATGCTTATTACTAAGTTATCTCTCCTAGGGAATAGCAATTCCAGGGATCATGCAGATAAAATTCAGCTTGAATGTAGAATGAGACATTTTTCATAGAAGCCTAAGCTCAACTGCCCAAGATGTTCTCTTTTGAGTCAGGCTACGTGACAAGTAGAAATAAATCTCTGAATGTGAATGAAGCCCCTAGAGAAGTTACTGTGATGTGTTGCTAATTACTAATGCTAAACTCTTACATACAAATATTCCCAGTTAATATGACTGATGCTTCTGTAGGCTGGCTGGCTCGTCATTGCCTCTTTTGATTGATGTTCATTTAGTCAATTACCAAATTGATATTATTATTAGAAAGTGTTTTAAACTTCAATTTGATAGCTATTCAATTCCTCTTAACCACTTCAAACATAATTCCAGATAGATACATTTCCAAGGCAGACCCAAGACATATACTTCATATCCCAATGAGTTGAGTATGCATCCAACCACAAAAAGCTTTTTTTTAAGATGCTGAAACACCATGGGCAGATATAACAAGTATACTTCTATAGTCATTGTCATTGGTGATCCAATGAAACTGATCATAAGAAGAGTGAATTTGCAAGATATGGCAACTAATAAAGAGAAACAGAATGAAAGGCATGAGAAAATCTTTAAAACTTAAAAGACATATGTGTTCTTGTCATAAAATATATTTTTTAAAAAGTTATTGAAAGATGTGACCCACCCATTTCAGTAAGGATGCTATCAGTATTAGGATTAGTAACTAGACTAGATCATACATACTTTGGGAAAGGCTCCAGGATTTGAACTCAAAAGTGTCTGAGTCCAGATACAGTTCTTTTCCACTGTACAATCCTACCTATTTTGAAAATAGGATGGAAAGTTTCCATTATTCAAAATATCTGGGAAGTTTGCCCAGATTCCAATTAATATTATCCTAGTACATTACACACATTCATTCAATGAACAGTTTTTGGAGAACCTATTATATGCAGAAGCTGCATGAGTCAACTAGCAAAGAAATTCAAGAAATTTTGCTGAAAAGATAAATATTTACTTGGCTTCTTCTGCATCATCTTTATAGGGCCATTAGGTGCCTTCCATACCTTCCATACAACCTGCCTTAAGTCTTACTTTTTTTTTTTTTTTTTTTTTAATATCAAACCAGTAGTCTTTTAAGATTCTTGAATACTACTCATCAATCCTTCTGATTGGCTCTTTGGAAAACCTTTAAATGTATACACATCTCCTTCTAATATGCTTCATTTCCTATTGTTTTACAGTCTCATTTCAATTTCTGATTTCCTGTCTACACTACTGCCTAAGGGGCACTGAAAAAAAAAATGCTTTAATTTCCAAAACCTATCCCTCAACTAATTGTTCCAGTAACATTGAATTTTTCTGCTAATGGCAGTTCTCCTCCCTCCTGGAGAGACCCTCTGTAAAATAACCGAGTTGACTACTGCAACAATATTTTACAGATTACTTTGGTTACCTGTTTTTCACCATCTGAAGTTAAGTTTTAAAAAGTAATGAGGATCAGAGTGTGCAACTACTACATCCACACTGAGTAGAGTAATGACAGCTCTCATCCTAATTTAAATATGTGTTTAATTTGAGAAGATTCTGATTCAGTGACAGATAATTACTAATCATTAAATAATAGATGAGACTTGTGCTTCCTATTTCTTCACTAAATAAGCACAAAGTTGAATTTCACCTGTTTTTCCAAAGACCATAATAAAGCATTAATATAACATCTCATTAAGCTAACAATTGAATTATATAGCAATTCATAAAGCTAATAATAACTACTTTTAGTTTGAACATAGTTTTCCTCAGGATGCTTTTCAAGAAGGAAACGCCATTACTTAACAATGATATCTTATCATGATATATCATTTTATTTATTATAAGCCACAAAGCTAAACCATACGAAATTACTAAAATTTGATTGTTTTGACCTACAAAACTGGCAATTCCATATAGTCCAAATCTACGGCATCAGAATGTGCTGATATTCAACTATTTGAAACCTACAAAATATTAAATTTATGTGTCCCAACCTAAGTAAAAGCTGACTGTCATCATTTACAAAATGACATTTCCTCAGCCAATCAACTTTTATGGATTAATGCATCTAACCCTCACAACAATCCCAAAACACACAGGACACATGAAGGAGCACCAGGTAAAAATGGAGGTGCAAACTGGAACTAGGCAGCCACAATCCAAAGCCCAGGACTGCTGGCAACTACAGAAGATAAGAGTGAGGCATGGATCAGATCCTGCCTCCAAACTCCCATATGGAACCAACTGGTGACATCTTCATTTCAGACTTCTAGCCTCCAGAACAATGAAAGAATAACTTTGTGTTGCTTTCCTCCATCCAATTTATGAAAACTTCCTGTGGCAGCTCTAGAAAACTAATTCAGAGAGACAACTGTAATATCAGCCATTGAGTAAGTGGGAAAGAAAGGAATTTGACCCTAGCAGACACATTCCAGAGCTCATTCTATAACTCACAATGAGTTACAGTCTCCACAATCCTATCATCTCATTTTATTTTTATCATATTCTATTAGATAGGCATTAGGTGTTGTATTTTATAAGCTGGGAAGCTGAGACTCAGAAAATGAGGCAACTTTCTACCCAATAGTAAGATCAGGATTTGAACTCACATGAAGAAATTTCGGTGCAATTTTCACAAAAAGCCAACCCATATTTAGTAATAATCCCCACATAGTTATATTTAGAAAGAAGGCATTTCACTTGAGTGTTGATTTCTCAAGTAGCTTCTGAACTCATGTGTATGTATTGCATTCCCAGGGAAGATTTGAGAATGGAGTCAGAGGCTTAGCCATTATCTACCACCTGTGTAAATATTACTCAGTAGCCTAGATTTATGAGACCCTTTCTAGTATTAATTCATGGGGATGAATCCCAAAGACTGTATTCTGTACAACTACTACAGCTGCAACTATTGCTCCATTAAAAATGTACTGTCTTTCAGAACTCCTTAAACATCATCGATAGTAGCCAATGGCCTCAAAGAACAAAATTTCTAATTTTCAGTTTTGCTAGAGAATGACCATTCTCTTCAATAGTCCCACAGAGTACAACTAAGCTAAAATTAGAAGTTTTGATAAGTGTTGACAGTGAAAGTATAGAAGGCCATATTACTGTTCAGTAAATAGACACACACATACACACACACAAACTCTATGGAAAGATTACACTTTCCCACCCATATTGAGGTAGGGCTTAGCCATGTGACTTTCATTCGTCCGTGAAAATTTTAGTGGTTTTCTCATAAGCAAAGCATTAGAAACTGCTGAGCTGGGCTTGCCACCTGTGTCCCTACTATTGGGACAGAACAAAGAAAGAGCGTACTTGGAGTCACCCAATGATTCCAGAAGAATGAGCAACAAGTGAAGCTCAGGCATGCCTGGCTTAGATCATCTGAGCCTCAGGCAGCCTGCAGATGCATAAGGAAGAAATATAAGGTTATTACTGTATGCCAGAGATATTTTTGTGGTTGATAACTATACTATATTGTTATGGTAATGGCTACTTAATACAATGCAAACATTTTTAATATTATAATTCTTTAGGGAATATGTTCTAATAAAAAAATTTTCTAGTTTTCTAAAACTGTTCTTTTCTTCTGCCTCTGAATAACCTTGAGCAACTAAGTTTGTCTTCCAAATGCTTGCATATTTTTTACTTTATTTTTCAACTGTCTGAAGAGCAACATAACAAAGGATAAATCCATTGAGAAGAAGAAAAAATCCATTTCAAAAATCACTACAAAATACCAGAAGAAGAGCTCCCAAAAGGGTAAGGTCCAGGTTCAGGATACAACAATGAGAGAACCAATCATTTTGCATGGACTTTCCACAAGGCACTAATCTTTCAGTTGCTTATTATATGTTAAGTTTATAACAAATATAATTATGCAAATTTATATGCTTCACGATTGGTTTTCGTTTATTAAATAAATAAAGTGCAATTACTTCATGCAATCTAAATTATTCCTGCTGCTTTGCCTATAAGGGAAACTCTCAAATTCATAAATTTCATCTTCATGCTTAGAAGTTAACCAGATTTTTGCTTACTATGCTAAACTGTCTTTATCCAAATGTTTTACTTGAAAAAATAAAGAGTTAAAAATTTTAAACCACTCAGAAGTCTGTTTCTTGCATAAAACTAACCTCAAAAAAGGGGGTGTCTGTGTGGCTCAGTTGGGTAAGCTTTGGAGTCTTGATTTTGGCTCAGGTCACGGTTCATAAAACAGAGCCCCAAGTTGAGTGCTCTGTGCTGATAGTGCAAAGTCGACTTGGGATTCTCCCTCTCTCTACCCCTCTGTTGCTTGTGCTTGCTCTCTGTCTCTCCCTTTCTTTCTTTCTCTCTCTCTCAAAAAAAATACACTTAAAAAAACTAAACTTTTATAAAATGGTAATTCTTAGGCAGAAATTCTAAGTTCTCATGTCTCTGGTTTTTTTTCTTCAAATTTTCCAACAGCTAAACAATTGTTAATGGCAGTCTTGGTGATAACTTCCAATTATTAAAACATATATTTGTACAATATTGTTACACAACCAACAGATTAAGTACTAACAACAAAAGAGGCAGTTATATGATGGGAGTGAGGGTGCATTTATTATACAGCACTCTCTCTAAAAACACTTAACAAATTACTTAGGGGAGATGTTTTCTCAGTCTGCATACTTATTCAGAGGAGTGGGAAAAGTGCTGTATTTGAAGTATGATTAATATAACAATAACAATTACAACAAAAGCCACTTTACCCATCCTCAGATCAGAATGCCCTGGCAATATAAATTATGGGAAAATATACTTGAAAAAAATACACTGCATTTGAAATTATTTCTACAAAATGCATGTTATGGGTATGACAAAAAGACATTGCCTTTGTCCCAACAAGTTTAACGTAAAGGAGCTGAATTCAACTGTGTCTTTTGGTGAGTTACATTACCTTACTGTTTCTTCTTGTCCCAGACATTTATGACCAGTAGACTACTTCAATCTCACAAACAGGGAAAGCAAGATGTTTAACAGGGAGGAGTGGGGAGAGCCCAGAGACAGGCACCTGAGAACTTGCTTCTGATGATGACAGTTGCCCTGCTCTGTTGTTTGTGCCGGGCTGGGTTCAAATGAAGTGGGCTGGTTTCAAATGTTTTCCCTACAGAGCACTAGGTAGGTGGATGTTGTCCTTCATAATGGCCATGTATCTAGCTTAAATAATGCCCCAGAAGGAAGGATCATGACCTAATATCTAATATCTAATATTCCTGTGCTCTGTGGCACTTTGTTTCCCTAAGCAATACAAGGGAGAATTGCCCATAAAAAATATTCAAAACAGAGACAAAATATTCAGTATCAGTTTTCTTTTAGGATTGATTTGTAGTGGAGCACCTGGGTAGCTCAGTCAGTTAAGTGTATGACTCTTGATTTTAGATCAGGTCATGATCTCATGGTTCCTAGGATCAAGCCCTGTGTCCATGCTCAGCACTGAGCCCACTTAAGATTCTCTCTCTCTTGGGGCACCTAGGTGGCTCAGTCAGTTAAGTGTCTGACTTCAGCTCAGGTCATGATCTCACTGTGAGTTCAAGCCCCACATGGGGCTCTGTGTTGACAGCTCAGAGCCTGGAGCCTGCTTCAGATTCTTTGTCTCCCTCCCTCTCTCCCTCACTCTCTCTCTCAAAAGTAAATAAATATTTAAAAAAACATTCTCTCTCTCTCTCTCTCTGTCACCTTTCCCTGCTCATCTTTGTGCTCTGTGTCTGTCTCAAAATAAATAAACATGCAAAAAATAAAAATAAAACTGATTTGTAGCACTCCATCCTTCCCCAGAGAAGCCTGAAGCACTAATTCTCAAACCTTGGTGCATACATATCATTCCTGGTTTACTTATTAAATATACATATCCCCAAGACTTACACTCTAACAATTCTGATTCACTAGGATTTAGAGAGAACCTAAGAAGCTGCGTTTTTAAAAATTACTCCAAATAACTTGGAAACAGGTAGTCTGTGAATCACCTTCACACCAATATCCCCATATGGTATCATTCAACCAAGAAAGTAAATAGTAAAATTTTGAAAGAGTTTATCACACTATATTTATTAGTGATCATTTTTCTCCTACCTATATTTTCTACACTGGTGCATATTACTCATGTAATGGAATGGCCAGTCACAAAGGATTCTGAAAGAAAGAAATTGTCTTAAAATTGTATAGAAGATCACATCCTGTTTAGAAAGCACATTTGTATGCGACACTGTGGCAAAAAGTGGTTGAGGGTTTTCTCCAATGATTCAGGACAACCTAACTCAGTCCTAGTCTTAAAGAGAGGAGAAAACAGTATTTAGCAATGAAAAAGCAGCAAGGAAGTAAAAGAAGAGAGAAAAACAGCAGAGGAGGATTAAGAGAAAGAGAAAATGTCAATACTATTATCATTAAAGGAATTTCCATTTTTCTCTATTTTCGCTTTTCTTTTTAAAAATTTGCTTTTCTTTTTTTCATCCCCTCCCTCTTTCCTCTTTCTCCTTTCTGTCCTCCTTAGATAGCATTAGACCATTTAAGAACCTGAATCTAAAGGGAAAAATTATAACTTCTGACTTCTATTTTTGCTCCACCTCTTGACCCAACTCTCCCATATCAGCTATTCTTTAACAGACTACTTGTTTCCTATGGAAAAGAACTGTAGTGCCTTACTTATCCACCAGAACAACACAAAAACTGTATAGAACAGCTCCGTGCAGTGTTCTTTTCTCCTTCACTGCTATGTATTATACAGCAGAGTCCAGCAGAAGTAAATTGTGGACAGCCATTATATGGAAAGGGACCATTTGCCATCCCAGGGCACCAGTGTCATAGCCTCCATTGTCACTGGGGGCTCATCCAAATCTGGAAGACTTCTTTCAACTTCCATCTTTGAAGAAGGAGGAGGAGGAGGAGGAGGAAGATGAAAAGGAGAAGGAGAGGTGTGAGAGGAGAAGGATGTAGAAGAAAAAGCAACTGAGAAAAAATAAAGTAATACTTGAGATGAATTATACATATTTTATTAAATAACTATATTTAAATATGCACATAGCAAAGAATAACATGCAGATAGCAAGTCTAATGTCCTCTGTTACCAATATCCCCTCATAAGAACATTGGTAAAAGCCGACATCTTTGATGGCTTCTAAAAAAGTTTCTGCAATCTCTTTCTGTTGTCATTTAAATTATATACAATTCACTGATCATCTTCTGTATTCAGATACCATCACAATACAAATTCATACCAGTCCATGCCAGATTGGACTCTGCCTTAGACCAGAACTAATACATACACTGTAAAAATTTGTCTTACTCTGTCCAGAATTATTCAAAGCTCAGACTACAAACACAGTGCTTTTATCAATTTGAAAAACCACAAGTTTGTACAAAATCTCTAAGTGGCATTTCTCATTTTTACAAATAGGTCTACTATAATCATTTGTGAATAACCTGGGTTTCATGACCACAAAATTTTTTCTTCTCTGTTCTTGAAGAACTTTTATAGACTACCATGACTTTTCTTAGAAAGGTATAATTGAGAAAGAAAAGAAAAGAAAAGAAAGAGGGAGGGAGGGAGGGAGGGAGGGAGGGAGGGAGGGAAGGAAGGAGGGAAGGAAGGAAGGAAGGAAGGAAGGAAGGAAGGAAGGAAGGAAGGAAGGAAGGAAGGAAGGAGAAAAAAGAAAAGTATAACTCTTAGGCTGAATGCCACTTGAAAAATCATTTCTTAAAAAATTAAAGAAATGATTTTCTTGTACTTTGAAGTCATTTAGCACATTGTACTATGAAATTATCTGCATCCTTATTGCAGTGGCTATAACTAGGAGAAAAAAATTATTTATTAATTCTTCCAAAATTTTGCTACTTGTATTACTTTGGGTTCCAAAATGAGGAAGAGCTTGAGCCTAGAGCTAGTGAGCAGAGAGTTTATTTTAGGAAATTATCCCAAGGAATAGGAGGTTGGGACTGGGAATTAGGAAGGAGGAAAAGTCAATCCAAAGGTGAGTTTTTAAGCTAGTTCCTGCTATGGGCAATGGGAATGCCATTACACTGGAGACCTTCTAAAGAGTTTTGTAAAGTGAGCTTCTTAACTTTGTAAGGAGACAAAAGAAGAGAATATTTATCTGATAGTTTTTGTCCCTCATTAATCAAGGGTTTCTTTTTTGAAATGGTAAAGATTGTGAGAATAGGAACTCAGTAGTCTTTAAAATAATGACAATGATGACGGTGATAATGATCATGACTATGGTGTCCAATATCCCTGCTTAGCTCTCTTTTAGGCATTGTGCAAAGCAATTACCCACATTTTCTCATTGGGTCCTTGTGATGATTACTTTTATGTGTCAACTCAACTGGGCCACAGTCACCCTGACATTTAGCCAAACTTAATTCTATGAAGATCTATGAGAGAGTTTTGGCATAAGATCAGCATTTGACTTGGTAGATGAGTAAGGGAGATTGCCCTCCCTAATGTGCATGGGCCTTGTCCAATCAATTAAAGACCCATAAGGAAAAATGTCTGAGTAAGAAGAAACTTCTGAGTGTCTGCTTTGAGCTGGGGCAGGAGCCTTTTCTAGCCTTGAGAATCCAACTGAAACATCAGTTCTTCTTGAGCCTTAAAGCTGTCAAGTTTTGGATTGGAACTACACATTGATTCTTTTGGTCTCCAGCTTGTTGACTGCACCTGGGGATTCTCAGCCTTCATAATTGCATGAGCCAATTCCTTACGATAAATCAATCAATTTCTAGCCCTCGCTCTCTATATCTGTTTGCATACAAACATACACACACACACAATCACATCTTATTGCTTCTGTTTCTCTTGAATAGTCTTTATGTCAATGCTACGAAATTAGCAACATAATCCCCATTTTACATAAGAGAAAACCGAGGCACACAAATATTAAGCAACTCAAATAACAGAGCAAGTATATGGTAGAGCTATTTAGTCTGACCCCAAAACTACCTCTAATAATAGAAAACAGAATATTAATTCTTTACTTGTTTCATGCACTGCTCTTGCATGTGACATTGAAAAAGGGCAGAGTAAAAAAAATAGGTATGAGCTCAAATAGGTTTTATAAATATAAGATTAAACAAAATCAAACAGGTTTTTATTTTGTAAGACTTCCTAAAGTCTTTAATACTTTATAGGGGGGAATCTCCAAAAGAGGGATATGTTGCATGTTACTTTTCATACATGTTTATTCTTGTAGAATTCTTTAGTGAAATATCTGTTAATATCACCCAACACTAGAGGTCTCTGGATCAAAATGTGAAAAATGTTTCACTTGATAATTATTGTTCTTCAACTGTATATATTGAGTGATACTTATTAGAAGGCAAATTTATCCAACTGAGGAAAGGAGAAAAGTATTAGGCTTTATTAGTAAAATAGAACGTGTTAAGGTGATTAATTTACTGGATACTCTGGGAAACAATGGCAGGAAAAACAGGAGGAGATAGAAGACAGTTTATATTCTTTCACCCACTAAAGTAGATTAGCAATTCATCTAAATACAGTAGAAAATCCTACTGGATTTATACCACAAACAGTGCTCTCAGTTGCCCTGGTTTAGAGGCCACCCACCTAATGCTATGTACATTATAATTAGAAACCACTAGAAATAACCAGAAAATAGAGGCAGGACAATACAATGCCTACATTTGCCTTGACAGATGTTATGGAAGGAAAGATATTTGAGACACAAAGAAATTTGCCCACAAAAGATGGAAACTCTGATAGTTCTCAGTTAAAATTAAAGGTGATTTTACTGAATCTAGGAGGTCAAGTACCAGGTAGAGCAGATTTAAGACTTTCCCTATGGCATAAATACAGTCAATATAATAAACAAGCATATTCATAAATCTTCAACTTACCTTACCACTGACTATCGCTACATAAGAAAAGTTCCCAGGCCTGGGAGATGATACAGCACATCTTCCTGATATGTTTGTAGATTGCCTTAGATTATAACATGTGGCTAACTCTCTGAGCTATTTTTCTTCCCAGCCCTTTGACGACACCTTGGTCAAGACTAACCAAGTGGTTAGGAGAAATAATGTAAGTCAACAACAACAATAAAATTATGCTTAGAATCAGAAAGGAAGTTCCTCTGGATAAACCAAGAATTCTATCTTCTAAGGCAGATGATAAGAATTACAATTGCCCACTGTTCAGAAATGAGACCTAGTTTGTTAACTAAAATAATTTGACTGTAGGAACCACTATAATAGTGATTTGAGTTTTTAGAAATTCTGGACCATGCTTAGCATGACACTCAATATTCTGAGGAAAAACAACAGTCATCACATCAATCCTCAGAGGGAAATAAACAATAGAAATGATTTTTTAAATTATGAAGTTAAGATAGGTTATCAATGGCATATCTTCATTAGCATGTAATTTTTAAAAGGTACATATATGTGGCATGCTTAAAGAGCTTGGAATTTCAAAAACAGGTTTTTCTATTCTAGCATTTACCATGGTCAGCAGTAGAATCTTGCAGTGGATGACTGAATAAGTGTTTGATAAAAGTAGACCTCCACAAATCATTTCTGTGGGACTCCCCAAGTCATAGATCTAAGATACCACTATGCTGGATTAATAGGATGGCTTAGTAAAAATATTCTCATCTCTACTCGTACATAACAAAGAGTAAGGAAAGGGAGGGAAGGGTATAGGCAGAAAGAGGCTTCCACACAAACTCATTTCCATTCTGTAATACAATGAACTGTTGGAAACATAAGATTCTGTATCAAAAATAACTTAAGTGCCATAATCAAAGATGAAAAGAAGGTCTGATTAGAAATATGAGAACCAGAGAACTAATAAATGTTTACATTATAGGAATAAAAAGAATTGGCATCAAGATGGAGAGTATGCAACATAAAGAAGAGAGAAAAAAAATGGAGACAGAGACATAGGGACTGAGAGAAACTCGTAGAGATTCAGAGAGACAGAGAGATTGATCTTGTGCTCCAGGCACAGAGAAAAAAGGGAGAGAAGGAGGAAACTAAACTGACAGCGTTTTTCTCCAGATTCCATTTGACAGCCTAAATTCCTAAGGCAGCATACATTTCCTTCAGGTCTGTGACCTCATTTTGTGGCTTTCCAGAAGGCATCTTCTTAATATAAGAACTTCAAAATATAATTTCCAAACCAGCCCAGTTCCCAGGTAAGCAGAAACATTTTCATTAGCAGAGGACTGAATGGAAGTAGACTGCAGCTCAGTCATCTGATCTTATTACCAGAGAGCTCTGCTCCTGACCCAGCGTGCCCATAACAACAACAAAAAAGATTACTCTCTCATCCCCTTTTTAAATGTTGAGTGGCCTGATGTGAGCATACAGAGGGGAAAAGAAGTACATTTCACTTCTCAAAAGATTATCTGGACACAAATAAAAATAGAAAATGCAAAAACAAGAGACCTAAACTTAGCCAAATTTTATCTCAGTTTTTTCCAAATGGAGAAGTGTCCAAATTATCCCCACACTATGACATACTTTATCAGAACAGAGAGTAACCAAAAGTAATGGAAAATAATTTGAGTTGCATCACCAGAATCCTTGTGCCAAATACCACCCATCATCCCTACTGCAGCACTGAAATGCCAATAAATGGGGTCATTCTTCATGGTGAAGGCATTTTCTCTATAGACTCATGTTAGAATAAATACATGTGGGAAGGATAAAAAATGTGCACCTTAGTTCGTATTCTGCTGTAATAGTGCTTTCCATACTGAATTCATCACAAAAATTTCTGAAAGACTTTACAACCTAATAATCATTGTAAATTGTTAAGAGGACAGAATGGTATACAGGATTTTCCAAATTTATTTTTCTAAAAATAAATCCCCCCTAAGTTGTATCTACTAAAATCTGGCGGAACAGTAGCAGTACAGTTTGGAAAAAGATAGGTTACCAGAAAAACTCTTACCAATTTAGGTAAACTCTTACCTAATAATAGAAAACAGGGTTCTGGGAGCACCAGACAGAGAATGTGTAAGTTTAATGGGAGTTAGGCAAGAAGGACTGAGCTGGAACATGGACACAGCCAGGAGCAGACCCAGCAGGAGCCCTGGTGTGACATCTTGTGGGGACAGAGGATGCATGTAACCACCAAGGAAGTGGCAAGTGCGAGTAAGTTCTGGGCGCATTCCAGAGGCATCTGGTGGGATTAAGAAAAATCCAAGACTAATTTTATCTCCTGCACAATTTTGTGTGAGCTGGCACTATTCTTCCAGGAGACAAAGTGCAGCATGAACAAATGATATTTAGTGGACTCATTAGCTTGGTATTCTTAACCAACCACACTGGTTGTATCAGAAACCAAAGCAATATAAAAAGTTGCATATTTTTTGTTTCTTAATTTGTTTGCAGGGTAGTAAGTCTGTCTTTGTGACATAAGAAACTGAGCAGGAGTATTGCTGGACTGTCTTCAGAAAGATGAGGAACCAGGCCCCTCACTGCAATCCTCATTATCACCTTAGGAATGCCTTTACCTTTCATCTTTAATTGTCCAGAGTCCTGGGTCCTGCTTTCCCCAATAATTCTACCCCAGTTAAAGCTTTTTCCTATAAATTTAACTGCTGAATTTATGTATATTTGTGAGTATTTTTAATATTTATTTTTGAAAGAGAGAGAAGATGAGCAGGGGAGGGACAGAGAGAGAGGAAGACACAGAACCCAAAGCACGCTCCAGGCTCTGAGCTGTCAGCATGGAGCCTGATGCAGGGCTTGAACTCACAAGCTGTGAGATCATGACCAAGTCTGATGTTTAACCAACTAGATCACCCAGGTGTCCCTGAATTTCTGTGCATTTGGCTTAAAATCCTGCTAAGGGTTAAATTTTTACCTCTCCCTGGGGAACTGCACTTTCATGATTTATATATGTGTCCAGAAACAAATATCCTTTCCTGACATTCCATCCTGATAAGGGGGTGAATTTCTTCCTGAGTAAACCAGGTAGGATTCTTTCTCAGTTTATATTATTGTCTTTAGCGAACAAAATCCCATTCTTCTGTTTCTATAATTGTTTAATCTTTCTTATTATTTACCAAAATTTTATTTTCCTTCATAGCATCACCCAACTGATAGTAGTAGCTATATATATTACTGAATTGCCTCTTTGGAGCTCTGGTACTTTGACACTGAATTAAATTAGTGTCCCTGAAAATAGAATTTTTCCATTATGGTAAAGAATCAACTTTAAAAAAATAGCTTTCCACAAAGTGATTATTACAGTAACAAGCAGGCCAACCAACTGTGAAAGAGGAAATCACTCCTGGGAGAGAAACAAGAAAGAGATTATCAGAGTCGTTTTAAACTTAGAGTTTTCTCCATGTGTTCGCTTAAATAATGTGACAACTATACAATCGAATAATGTCAATCTTAGCCAAGAAAACTGAACAGGAATAATGAATGTAAGCTTTTCACCTTAGAACTATCATGCAGAACATCAGAAGCCTCAGTTTCTTAGTGTGAAATAAGAATCTTAGTAACGTAAACAATTAAATAAGAAATAAAGTCATCACCATCATCTCCAATGTAATCATTAGGACAGCGGGGATACTTAAGAAAGGGCTCTAGATAAGGTCACATAATCTATCTCTGCCACTCATTTGCTGTGTGAGCTTAAGAAAAATAAACAAGAAAGTTTAGCCCTCATTTCTTCACAAGAAATAGAGGAACAATAACAGTTTCTTCATAGATTGCTTGGGAACATGAAATGGGATCTGATTTATATAAGAACTCTTTGTATGCTGTAAAGCACAATTCAAGTGTGAGTTACAGTAAGGGTTTCTAATAAAGAGAATTCACATTTCCACCAAACTCCTTTGCCCCCAGAAATCTTAACTCTGTTTGCAAACCCATTTGCAACTCATGAGCTCTCTCCAAATTCCCAAACATCCTACTTAAAAGCTCTTTGTAATTACGCCAACATCCATGTAGGTCATCTCATTAGGCACCCTATCAACTACGGAGAATATTCTGCCATTTCTTGAGTACTCTCGGGGAGTCCAATCACGGTCACTATCTTGTGAAATGAGGAATTTCACTGAAGACTTCAGGATAGCACCAGAGAGTCCACACTGGCTTCTGCTCTCTGTCCATCTGGGCTCCTGATATATGATCCTCTCTGCTGAGAGCAGCCCCATGGCAAGTATGGCCCATTTTCCTATTACAAATGCTTTTCTCGTGGAGAGTGGTCTCCTGGGTTTCAGTGATATAATGATCATCAGTTTATCCTATGCATATGATGATTGTAAAAATAAAGATAGGACACAAATCAAAATTATGATATGAAGATTGACCCATGGTCATAGTCATCATAGCAAATTACTAAAAATGTACTACTTTTAATTTGTGAACTCAGGAAAATGGACTAACCCTGAAGAATATTTTGCAATGAGAGTACAGTATACCCAAGAGGACTCTATGGTTCTTTGATCCATTAGACCTACTCTAACTGTGAGGAACGGGGACAGCAGGGGAAGAGCAGCTCCCCATGTAGATGACCTTGACCTTCTTCACCAGACATCACAAGTGCAGGGTCCCTGCATCCAATCTTAAAAAGATGACCTCACTTAACAACTACCCAGCATCAGAGATGTGGAGACTTCTAGGCAACTTCCACTGATTTGACTGCAAATTATATTCAAGGAACAGAAAGTTTCCATGGATAATAAAACATGCAGAAAATTGGCATCCTTGTCAAACTATAGCTGAAATGTATTTTTCTTTCCTGGGATTATGAACAGCTACATTACAATGTCCTTACTGGTGCTGAATAAGGGAAGAAATATCAGAGACCTGGCATTATTTGAGAAAATAGACATCTGCATGCAAAGAAATATATTCCTTCTCCACATCTTATTAAAAATGTCTTTCCTTTTTTCTGCTAATAGTCTGGGTTTTTAGAGTCATTTATTTTCCTCCACTTTCTACTACTCACAAAGATAATTCAAAAGACCATAGGAAGATAGGAAGAGTTTGAGCCAGAGACAGATCACCTGTCAGAGTAACTAGGAATGAGGACACCCACCCACATGGCCACCTAAGGAGTTTACACATGTTTCTGAACATCGCTTCTATCTTCTCCTTCTCTTTCTGTCTCTCTCCTCCCTAGCCCAACACACCAGAGGAAGAACAAGAGTGGAAAGTCCAATTTAATAGCCAGTTTTCCTCCCCCAACTGTAGGCCCCCTTAGGCCAATGATCAACCCTGAGCCATTGATAAATCCTGAGCTAGGAGAAGAGGGTAGGTGTGATTGGCATTTTATATTGGACTGGACTCAATAACAGAAATTTATCTGAAAGAGATCTGAGATGACAGTAATATCTAAAAAAATCACATTCAGCAGAATGACATTAAAGGCACTGGTTAAAAAGAAACACCACCCTTGCATGTTTATATCCCACCAGGACAAACTTTCAACAAGCCAGTTACAGTGGGATTGCTTTCATTATTTCTATTCACTCTCTTGTGTCTCAGAACTTGGCTTTCCTGTAGAAAGGCACAGTAACTAGAACCAACATAACCAGTGCCCTCATCCAGCACCATATAAGTGTCTTACCATCCTTTGAAGCTTTTCTTACACAATATAGGCCTGAATTTTCACACTCTGTTGCCAAGACAGATGGAGGACAACCATCTATGTTTTGTCTTCTATGGCACTGCACTATGTTTTCTCTGCAGACTTATTTGCACCCAACACATATCTTAACTGGAGAAGTATTTAAGGGAAGTTATCTTTATGTCCTCTGTCAGACCATGATCTGCTTCCCTACACCCCTGAATTACAAAATTGGAATGTTAATAATTGCTTCTGAGAGTCTAAAGAGTATATAACTCACACGGGAATCTTGTTAAAGTGTAAATTCTGATTCTAAGGGTCGGGGGAAGAACCTGGGTCCTGCATTTCTAACACATTTTCAGGTTTGTGGACCAAAACTTGTAGTAGGCTCTAGAGAAGAGAATATTTCACCTCTCAATGAGAGAACCAAACGAAGAAGAAGGAAGAAGAAGGAAGAAGAAGGAAGAAGGAAGGAGGAGGAGGAGGAGGAGGAGGAGAAGGAGAAGAAGAAGACGACGACGACGACGACGGGGAGGAGGAGGGGAAGGAAGGAAGGAAGGAAGTAAAAAGAAGAGGAAGAGGAAGAAGAGGAAACATTTTTAAGCTTTCCAGCACCTTTGAAAGAGGAATTTAAGAAGTACCTGGGTGGCTCAGTTGGTTGAGCATCTGACTTGCTTTCAGCTCAGGTCATGATCCCACAGTTCAGGAGTTTGAGCCCCACATCAGTCTGTGTGCTAAAAGCTCAGAGCCTGAAGCCTGCTTTGGGTTCTATGTGTGTCTCTCTCTGTCTCTCCTCTGGTCATGCTCTCTCTCAAAAAAAAAAAAAGAGTACACCTATCCTCATGAGCACTGAAAATCTGAAGAATTGTTGAATCATTACACTATACATCTGAAGTTCATTTAACATATAAATTATACCTCAATTTTTAAAAACTGGGGAGGACCTATGGGAGTTGAGGAAAGGGAAACAACAGAAAGAGTCATCTAGGGATGCTCTACTTGACAGTAGTTATGACCTTCAGTTGAAGGACAGAGCCCAAAGTGATCTCACAGAAAGAGATCCAAGTTCACCCTGACTCCAGGCACCCTCTGGGGATCAGCATCACCAGGAAGCTAGGAAGCCACTGATGTAGTCATAGAATTCAGCCATGTCAAACAGAAAGGGGTTAGAGAAGAGATGGGAAGGGCATCCAGAAAGCAACAAGCAGTTGAATCCAGCAGTTGAAGTGCTACACTCTAGAGCACAGAGCTATTAGGTAATAAAAGAGAGACAAAAACAAAGGCTTTCTTATTCTCAAGCCTTTTCTTGACACACCAGTTTGTATGGTTTGTGTGTGTGTTCACGAGGGCACATGTACACAGGTGAGTATATGCATGTTCATCTTGAGGACAGGAAGCTGGTCACTGAGCAGATTCATCTGGCACTCTGGGACTGCTAGGTTCAAAATGCCTCAGCTAGATCCCCATTTTTGTAACTAGCTTAGACCCTCCAGGTCAAGCACTCTGTAGAGTTCTAGATCCAACTAATCTGACCAGAGGAGCTTCAGCTTAAGTCAGATGGCCTTTCAGCCGCTTCCAATGTGGTATTGCAATGTGACTCTAGGGACTTTTTCTTCTTCTTCTACTGGGGAGAACATAAAGATGCTATCCAGATTTACATGAGCCCAAATTAGCTTACCTTTCTGACCCATAACATTACTGAAAATGTCAAATTGTCTTCAACTCAATGTCATTTTCAAAGTCCGGCACCCATAATTAACTCAGTGTCATGTCCCAAACTCCTATGGTATTTGGCGAGAATAAACAAAGAGGAATTATTAATGAGTAGGACATTCAAGATTGTTTAAAATGCCAAAAAATTTCTCAGTTACTACTGTTAGCTAAAAAAGCTTTCCTCTTCTTTGTTTTTTAAGCTCATATCATGAAAATGTATGTTGAAAGCATATATTTGGGTTGGGACAGCTCTTGTGTATGAAATCTTACAACAGGACCATATTTCTTGACAGTCAGTGAAATCACTTTTGGTATGATTTTATATAGGATCTTTTACAAAATATTTCACTTTCCCACTCCAGTTTTTACTGCATGGACAGGATATTAGATTTCCATGTGCATACTACATGTTCACTTATTTTGGTATGAATAAATAAGTACTAAAGCAGTCAAATAGGAAACAAACAATTCCTTATTTTCACATTCAATTCACACCAGCTACTGACACTCTACTGTGTACCAAAAATGGCATTATTTCCTGAACAAACTCAGCAACAGGTAACACCCAAATAATTCTCCCACAACATTTTCCTGCTTCAAGCTACTCTGTCATCAAAACCCCTGACAGTGTCATTTATAAATATGAACAATATTGGTAAATATTCATGACTTTTAAAATGACTTAAACTATGTGAAAGACTGTTGCCTAAGATTTCCTAGATGAAAGTAACTGATAGAAATTCTGTTTTTACATTAACAAGTCACAAGAAGAAAGAACCAATAACATAATCGTATCCACATGCTCATGGTGACAAAACCCTCACACTTATAAAACCCTTTTATATTTTATATTAAACTTCTGGAACAGGTGATTTGAACAGGTAAAAGGCAATGGGGTACACAAAGGGTAAGAGGCGGGGGGAAGAAAATGCATTAGCAATTACTTCGCCAGACTGTGGCCCATGTTTGTTTATCAGAGAAACAAAGCTACTTCCCGGTTGCCCAGCTAGTCTCTGACAGAGTCAGAAACAAACTGATGTTTTCTTCCTCCTCTGGGGCCATTTCCCCTACATCCCATTGGATTATTCTTCTCTATTTGGAATGAATTCAGAACCCCTATCTTTCGAGACAGAGTACTTCAAATAAATGGACATTTTTCACTTAAAAGAAAACAATCCACGTTAGAAATCAAAAGCAATTAAGGATCACATACCATCTCTTTATGTGAGATAACCTTGCCCCAACAATTATTGGCTCAACTAATAAAGTAATGATGACCCTAGGTTATAATATCCTGGTGATCGCTCATTTTAATGTGGAAAAAAATTAGGGGGATAGAAATAACTTCTATTTAAGGATCTCAAACTGTGTACAAAGCTCCACTTAAAATGCTATGAAAATGATCATTGATGTGGAAGCCAGCCCAAATGCAATGAGTGAACAGACAAAATGTAAATGAAAATTAACACTGACAGCAGACATAACTAGTCAGTTTCTCTTATTTTCTTTTTGAGTTTTTATATAAATTCCAGTTAGTCTGCACATAGTGTAATATTAGTTTCAGGTGTACAATGCAGTGAATCAACAGTTTCATACATCACCCAGTGCCCATCATGACTAGTGCCCTCCTTAACCCCCATCATCTACTTAACTCATCCCCCCACCTCCCCTCTGGTGACCATCACTTTTTCTATATAGTTAAAAGAACGCTTCTTGGTTTGTCTCTTTCTCTCTTTCTTTCCCTTTGCTCATTTGTTTTGTTTCTTAAATGCCACATGAGTGAAATCATACGGTATTTGTGTTTCTCTGATTTTCTTTAAAACACTGTTTTCTACCTTTATGTATTTTTTCTCCCATTTCCACCACCAACATGCTAATTCAACCTCTTGTTGTCTCATACCTAAAAATAATCTTCCTGATTCTGCCTTATAGCTTTTGCTCCTCCAATGTATCTTCAATATAAAGTAAAAACAGTGAGTGGGATAGTTTCAGTAAATGAACGAACCATTATTAAACCCAAACTAAGTGCTAGGCTAAGTACAAAGGACTTTACGTACGTATTTTCTCATGTAAATTTATACTTTGTTTTTGTTTTTAAATGTTTATGAATTTTGACAGAAAGAGACAGAGAGCACATGCACCCACAAGCAGGGAAATGACAGGGAGAGAAGAGAGGGACAATCCCAAGGAGGTATCATGCTGTCAGCCCAGAGCCCAGTGCAGTGATCAATCTCAGAAATGTGAGCTCAAGATCTGAACTGAAATCAAGAGTCAGACCCTTAACCCACTGAGCTATCCATGCACACCTAAAATTATACTCTTTGAAATAATAATTTCCCCATTTTAGATGAATAAATTCAGGCTCAAAGAGTTTCAGAAACTTGCCAAAGATCATGCAACTAGTAAACGGCAGAACTCAAAATATTAACCCATGATCTTGTCTATATGTAATTGAATTCACACGTAAAGTATACTGCATTCCTGTATTACATGGACATATATGTTTACCGGCACAACTGGCCAAAGCAACTCCCTTGGGATGTATTGCAAAGCTGATCCTTTTGACAAGTGAGACTTATATTTGTGATATTCCCCTGCCTTGCACAGGTTGGTTCCATTAGGAACTATCCTACCAGTCCTCTAAAGTACATCATTGGTCGTATTTCATTTCTTACAGAAAGCCTTCCCCTTTTCACAGATTGATTTCAGCACACTTCCTCTCCTTCAAAATGCCTCCAGGCCTACCTTTATCACAGCATATATCACAGTGCAGCCCAATCTACCATTTGTCTATCCCTTTAAAAGCTAGCGATCTCCTTGACAAGCAGGGCTGCATTTTGTTCATCAGTGTTCAGCACCACGCTCACTTTCCCACTACAGACTTCCAGCCTGAAACAGGCAGAATTGGAAGAAGCAAAAGATATAATCCTACATCAAGTTTAGAGCCTTAGTTAGGTGTTAGACTGGAAATTCTACTGAATTCAGACTCAGTTTGTGACTTAGGCACTGGAAAGAATGTCTATTACTCAAATCTGAACATCATACCCATAGGACTGTGATAAGTGTCTGAACTAAGGCAATAGGAAGGGCGATAGAGAGGAGAGAGACTTGCATTCAAAAGACAGTTCTCAAGAAGTGACAGGATTCCATGAACAACCAAATATGAGGAGTCAGTGAAAAGGAGGGAAAGAGGGTGATTCTGGGGCTTATTGTGGGATAGGTTGGATAGTGAAAGCAGTAAGGAACAGATTTTGGAGGGTAGTGATGGGTCCATTTTGGGGTGTGCTGAATCTGTAGGCTAGAGTACTCATAGGGAGTATTTAGAGGTAGCTGAGTATATGGAGTTCAGTTGCATGGGTCATTGGTAGAATGTTACCTGGTGAACTTTTGCTAAAAGTTTATCTTCTAATCAATATGTATACACTGACATCTGGGCTGAAATACTGGAAGTGAATGAAATCACCAAGGAAAGATACAGAATGAATAAAGAAAAATGGACTTTTTTTCCTACATTTTCCTTTTTTAGGTTATTTTCAGTTTTTTTTATTCAAACAGCCATTTATTATTCTTCCAAATATACATTCTGGTCTGGATAATATGTTCCCTAGGATGACTATTTTATTCTTCATTTATAGTTTGTTTCTATGCTATTCAGAGGATTTTTTCTTATATCAGGTATTAAGTACACACACACACACACACACACACACACTCACTCACTCACTCACTAACTCACCCACTCACTCACTCACACAAGATTTATTATAGGAATTGGCTTATAAAGGCTGAGAAGTTCCACTATCTGCTGTCCGTGATGTGGAGAACCCAGGAAAGCTGGTGGTATGAATTCGTTATGAATCTCAGTGTCTGAGAATCCAGGGGCTAATGGTGCAAGTCCTAGTTCTGAGTCTAAAAGCCAAAGAACCAAGAGTACCAATGTCCAAGGGCAGAAGATGGATGTCTCAGCTTAAGCATAAATTGTGAATCCACTCTTCCTCTATGTTTTTATTCTATTCAGGCTCTTAATGATACCCACCCACACTAGGGAGGGCAATCTTCTTAACTCAGTCTAGCGATTCAAAAGCTAATCTCTTCTGGTGCACCCTCATATATACAAGCAGAAATCATGTTTTACCAGCTACATGAGCATCCCTTTAGCCTAATCCAGTTGATACATATAATTGTCATCACCAGTCTATCCCTTATCAACCTGGCATTCAAAACATCTCTTTAAACCATACTTAATCTCCAGATAAAGACAATAGCAAGGTCATGATTGCACCTAACAATGATACAACTATTCCATTGTATAACCCAAAACTTAAATACCTTCCCCAGAAGAGGTTTATTCTTCTACTGATATTCTGTAACTTAAATAGTATGACATAGAATCAGCAATACTTAAATATTGGTATCAAGTCAACATATCTTACCTTATATGATAAGGGAATAAGAGAGGAAAGAAAACTAAGATATTTACTTTACAGTCCTCATTTCTGTAACTGATCACATGCTTGTAGCTGGTATTTACAACTACCTTCTTCTACTACTCATTCTGTATTCCCTTTGCCATCAGCGACTACTTCAAATGGTTATGATTTTTTACCTGGCAGGGTGACTCACACCTTCATTCCTGAAGGGTCTGGGCCATTAGTAGTCCTGCCAGAATTGGACTGTTGTGGTTTTCCATTGGCCTTATTCATAGGGCATGGTAATACTAAGAGATACTCTAAGGGATCTCTTGTATTCCACACATATTTTCCCTTACATCCCTTGTAGAGTAGCAGTCCAATTTCTCCTTGATAAACAGGATCAATAATCCCAACGAGCACTAGAACTCTCAGCTTTGCCTTCTGAATCAGAGGCATGAGGACTCCAAAGGGGCCAGGTCTTAAATTCCAATTCAGTGGAATCACTGTTGTCCCCTGGTGGAAGTTTTCCTCTCTTTGGAACTAAAACCTCTAGGCCAACTAAAACCTTTTACTAGTGGGTTACTACAGGTAATAGTGAGTGATCCACTCCCATTTCCACCCTTGATGCCTGGAACCATGAATCCTACCTATGGAAGAAACAGAACCATATATTGTATGCTGATTCATATACATATATAGTCCGTTGGAAAACTTTGCCTCATGCCTGCAAGGTATTGCCACCTAGCCGGCTCCATAGGTCAATCCTCAAAAAGGCATTCTACCAATCTATCAAACCAGGTGCTTTAGAATGGTAGGGATCATGGTAAGACCAGTGAATTTCATGAATGTGTCCCATTGCTGTATTTATCTTAGATGAGGTCCTTTATCAGAATCAATGCTATCTATAAATCTGCCTATAGATCTATAAATCTATCTATAAATCTGAAAATTGTCTATTCCAGTAAGAACAAAGCACTGCCCTTCCTGACAAAAGTAGTCCAATGTAATCAACTTGCCACCAGGCAGCTGGGTGATTATTCCAATGAATGGTACCATGTAAGAGGCTCAGTGTTGGTCTCTGCTGCTGGTAGACTGGGTACTCAATGGTGACCATAGCAAAGTCAGCATTGGTGAATGGAATGCTATATTACTGAACCCATGCATCAATAACCTCCATATCTGCCACAATTGTCACTTTATTCATGTGCCTGTTGGGCAATGACAGGGCTGGCCAGGAAAAGAAGGTGACTGATATCTGCAGAATAGGTCATCCTAGCCATCAGATTATTAAAACTCTTCTCTACTTAAGTTAATTTGGTGAGGATTTACATGGGAGCACACACTCATATAAATTTCCTTTAATTTTCTTGCTAAAATATACATCAGAGGGCTTCATGACACTGGGGGCATGCCCAATCTGAAAAGGAACCTTACGGAGACTTTCCTCCCAATACCCCACTTCATCCTCCTCAAATTGTATTTATTAAGTGTTAAACAGCGACGGCACTTTTGTAAATTCACTTGTAGTAGCCAGATCCCTTTTTAGCAAACTACCTAGTAATAAACAGCTAGAGTTTTCTTTGTCTTGGGCAGTGACATTATCTCAGACCATACTGAGCCCCTCTGGCGTGGTAAACACAACAGGAAATGCATTATTTACACTGGTCTTCATCAATAATTAATAAAATTACAGGTGCATCAAGATTTCAAGCTATCCAGTTCTCCTCAATGAAGCCAGTACATGATTGCCTTATCCCAAAAGATCACAATTAAATGATTGCTACTGAATGTATGTTTTTAATTAATTTCTGTGACCTTCACATGCTGAAGCTGAAAAATAATGAGGTAAATTTTCCAGAACACGAACAATTTACGGTTCGTGAGTTTTCCTGATGGTGTTGAAATTGCTTCAGACTCATTTTTTAGCTTCCTGTATACATGTAAAGAAATAATTGTTACCTCATTATTCTAAAGTCCCAGAAAATAAGCAGTCATAGAGTGTCCAGATAGCAATATGGGATTTGGCTTTCAAATCCAACTTTTCTTCTGCTTACTTTGTCTGTCACCCATTCTGACTTTCTCTTTTCAGTGACATCACTGTTTTCCTCTCACTCATAAGTAGACACTCTCCTTCTTTATGCAGTCATTGATAACAAATAGCTAATCACCCATTATTAAAAAAATTACTGAACAATTAATAATAATTATCATTGTCAATCATGTTTATAAAGCTCCCTTGGAACTTTAAAATACTTCCACAAAGATTATTTTATTTCCTGGTATATGCTTATCTCTATAGAGATACAACAATGATTGACATCCTACACTCAGAATGCTCAAGTCTAGTAGTAAAAATAAAACATGTTGCACAAATTACCGAACTATGAATCAGAAAATAGAAAGTATATACCCTTCTCCATTCAGAGCTGCTTGAAGGTAGGGCCCTGTATTATTCCTCTTTATTCCCAAATTCTAGCTACACAGTTGGCACAGAGATTGCTGGCTAAATGAATGAAGTGCCCTAAGAAAAGTATCATTCTTTCTACCCTGTGTGCTACTAACTGTTGGCACGATCAGATAAGGCACTAAAGATACCAAACAGAACCCCTCACCTCCTGCTTCAACCTCACGGGGCTGAGATTCTAATGAGAGAAACATTCATTAGCATGAAGACAGACAAAAAATAATACTGTAACAGATTTGATAAGCACCAGAAAGGCAGTAACGGGAAAAAAATGGGTGATGGGAGGTGAGCAGAAACAGAGGATGACTAGATCAGGAAATCAGAAGACACTCTAACTTGAGAATGACCTGCAAAATAACAAGGAGCCATCTATGTGAACAAGAGGATAAGGAGCATAATGGGCAGAGAGAAAGTAATGGTAAAAGTGCTCAACTGGAGAAGTATGAATAAGGAATTTTAGGAGGACAAGAGTGAAACAAAGAGACAGAAGGAACCCCAGTAAGACACAAAGGGGCTCTGGTCTACAAAGGTTACAGTGGAGATGGAAAGATACGGGTAAATTTGAGATGGACCCAGAGACATGAATTTCTCTGCTGTTGACTGTTTTGCAATCAAATCTCCATTTCTTTCTGTGTGCTAGGAACTCTTCACATTTTTCTTATCTTCCAATGCACTTACGGATTTAATCAGTCTTTGGAGAAAAAAATGGAAATACCAAGTCTTTTTGAATATTTCAAAGAATGAAGCAGGAAAATAGGCCTTTCACTATGTACATAAAACACTGTCAGGTAGGCAAAATTTGAGTTTATTAAAATTATTTTCCCAATATTATCTTCTTCTTTGATGAGCATCTTAGCTTGGGTTCCTAGAAAATAGAGTCTGGGGGGTGGGGGGGTGCCTAGGTGTCTCAGTTGGTTAAGCATCTGGCTTCTGGCTTCGGCTCAGTTTATGATCTCACAGTTGGTGGGTTCAAGCCCCATGTCAGCTCAGAGCCTGGAGTCTGCTTTGGGTTCTGTCTTTCCTTCTCTCTCTGCCCCTCCCCCACTCATGCTCAGTCTCTCTCTGTCTCTCTTTCTCTCAAAAATAAACATTAAAAATTAAAAAAAAAAAAGAGTGGAAAACAAAGACCAAGTTCTCAGGGAATCTGATCCAGGGATGAGGGGAGAGAGGAAGTGAAATGAAGTAGAAAAGCTGGGAGGAGTGACAGACAGACGCAGGATGGTGAGGGTTACTGCAGGAGAAACGGGCTGCTCCATTCACAGGACCTCCTGAGGGGAAGAGGGGAGAAGGGGAAAAGAATTCAATCAGCATCTGGGTTCTTATTTCATTCTGGAAGACCTTGAACTCCCTGGAGACCACATGCCTCCCCTACCCCACCCCACCCCCTACCCACACACAGTACAGCATCAGCAGGGAAGCCCTGGGGCAGGAAGTGAGGGTCCTGAGGTCAAGTGTGTTCAGCTCACATGTGTGTAAAGCTGGTCACAACCTGCATAGACCTGGTTCCACAGCAGTGACTGGAATAACATCAGTTGATGCCCAAAGAATGTAATGAGGTATCTAAAAGTCAGTTGATCTTTTACATTTTCAGAGTCCTCCCTGAAAATCATGACGTAATTCTGTTTCCAAGTCACGGTGAGATGGGCTCAGCCAATTAATATTTTATGTGATGCAGTTTTAAAATATATCTTTCAAATCCCCCTTCTTGTCTACATCCTACGCTACCTATTCATGCACATGTGCATGTTTGTGTAACACACACATTTTTTCCATTTCCAAGATGGCCCTGACACTTTTTGGGTGGGGGCAAAAAAGATGGAGAGCAACCTAGCTCTTAAGTTTCCAAGAGGTGACTTTTTAGAGATTTTTTTTTAAATGAAAGGTTGTGTTGAGGTCTTTTTTAATTCTTCTAAAATGTGAGTCAAACAAAAACAATTTTGAGATAATGTTGGGCCCCAAAATATTATTTCTATAGCAACTGACAACCATTTAAGTACAAAGCTGGTGATGTTTTCAAACCACAGCTCTCTGGCACCAGGGGAACTTAGAATGGCCAATGTGATCATCTGAGTGTTCTCATGACAGGGGCAGATGTAGATTAAAGCTTTCATATCTCAATAATTTCTGCCAATGATCTTTCTATAGATAAAGTTAATTCCATTACCACCATAAATGAGGGTGTCTTAAAGGTTGAATAAGTTCAATACCTCCAGGACTTCACTGTAGAGCAGATAACCAAAATATGGGAATCATTTTAACTCAAGTTTACATAACAAAATACCTCTTTATGAAAAGGAAAAATGTAAACAGGCTCTCACTCCTATGCAGACCATGTAAGAAATTGCCTATTTTGTATTTTACTATAGAAATTTGCTCACAGAATATTAGTCATATTTTATTTCCCACTGCCTTCTAAGGAAAGTAAATTCTGGTATTTAGAAGAACTTCTATTTATTAAATAGAAGAAAACTTTTGCCCTTCATAGAATGACCTCTGATGTTACTGCAGGCAGTTTAAACCAGTGAGTGGGAGGATCAAAGTTTGAAGTTAGAACTGTTACAGAGATAAAATGCTCTGCCTGAGAAAGGCAGAGGGATTAAGAATCCCATGAAGAGATCGAGAAAATGCAAGGCAGGGGTGAGAAGGCAGATCACAGATGGGAAAACAGAGAGAGAAAAGAAACCTGGTAGCTGCAAGGATGGGAAGAGGGATCTGGAAATCCAAGCATGGCTCAGCTGAGCTTGATGTACATCAGTGAGATAGCCAGTGCAGGGCAATGCAAACACCCTTCTTGGCATCTCCTGTGTTGCCTCAGGAATACTTCAGTGTCCCCTAAGGATCTCAATGAAGCAAATTTTTATTTGGGAGGAAGTAAAATAGAAAAAGAGAATGGGAAGGAAGGAAGGAAGGAAGGAAGGAAGGAAGGAAGGAAGGAAGGAAGGAAGGAAGGAAGGAAGGAAGGAGAAAGGGAGGGAGGGAGGAGGGAGGGGGGAGGGAGGAAGAGGGAGGGAGGAGGGGGGAGGAAGAGGGAGGGAGGGGAGGAAGAAGGAAGGAAAAAGAAAGAAATAAAGGGAGGATTTTTAAATAAAAATAAATCCATTTCTGCCTATAAATAAATGTTGAACAAATATTTTCAAAATATTTGTTGAAGCAATGCAATTATTTTTAATTCTGCAGGCCTCTACACAAAGTTTTCTAGCCCTGACTTTAGCCTAATTCTACAATCTGAAGTAAAGAAGAGTAAGTTTTCCTGGGACCTGAGGCAGGATGTAACTAATGATTCCGGTATCCACTACAGAAAGTAGTATTAATTCTTTAATATTTGAGCATCTTCGCAAAGCCTGTCATTGTAATGGAGAGATACCAAGGGGAATGAGACTGTACTTTAAATGTTTAGAGCATAGATACATAATTTAAAGTTAAGGGCCTTCTCTGAGCTCTACCACTCCAGCCTATCAATGACAAGGCTTTGGCAAGTATTTCTCTGAAAAATTAATAAGACATGATAATACTAATTTTTAAGCTCTAATGATATAACTTGATCTGTAAAGGAAAGAATACCCTTCCTCCCACCCTTCTGTTCCTTTGCCAAGATTTTCTGGTTCATACAAAGAAGAGAGCCTCCTTGAAGCAGGCAGGTATATTTTCTTTATAGGGACTATGGGATAAACATGAGCTAGCCTACTCCACTCTGAGAAATAGAGAGATGTCTAGTATGGAACACTTCAATTGTAGATTAAAGCACGTAACAGTATTTCCTGCATGAATATCTATTTCTACTCTGTGTGCTTTCCGACCATTCGAACCATGGTGGCAGGTTATTTGCAAATATGGCCTCACTTATTCTCTTCTCTGTATTTATACCCATTTGTAAGGTAATTGTCCAGCTAGGGTGGACTTGTGTGTGATTCAGTTTGAATACTATAATGCACATGAAGTAATGTGCCAATTGTGAGCATAAAGCACAAAGACCTTGGGTGCAGCCTGCATTAGTCTGATAGGGCTGCCAAATCCAGAGACTGGGAGACTTAAACTCCCAGTTCTGGAGGCTGGAAGTCAAGAATTAAGGTGCTGGCTGGTGTGCTTTCTTCTGAGATCTCTCTTCTTGGCTAGCAGATGGCCACCTTCTCACTGTCTTCACATGATCTTTACTCCATGCATGTGCACCTCTAGTGTCTCTCTGTGTGTCCAAATTTCTGATAAGAACACGAGTCAGATCGGATTAGTGCCCATCCTATCAGCTTCATTAAAGATCCTATCTAAATACAGTCACAACCTGAGATACTTGGAGTTAAGGCTTCAACATAAGAGTTTTGGAAGAACATAATTCAACCTATTTTTCACCTGTCATTCTCTTGAGACTCCAATGCCACCCTATGAAAAAACATAGACCAACACGATAGATGGCCAGCCAACACCCAGAAGCAAAGCTTCCCCAGTGACCTGCACCCCATCACAAAAGAACATCAGAAACTCCAGTTGGGACTAAGAGAACCATCCAGCTGAACACAGTCTAATGTGCACAAGTGTAACTGTGAGCTAAATGAATGGTTGCTGTTTCAGGCTATGTGTTTAGAGGTGGTTTATTGCATAGTAACAATTAACGGGGACACTAATTCTATAATGAAAATGTACTGAGGACTGACCTTATTCATAGCCCTAGCGGTCAGAGTTCTTTGGGTGCAGCCAACAGAAACCATCTCTGGTTACCTTCAGTAAAGAGAAATTCAGTGGAAAGAACATGCTAACAAAATCACTGGGAAAGTTTAGAAATAGAAACAAGTAGCACAAATAGAGAATAAGAACGATTCTCTTGTTTTCTCACAGTACTCTACTGGCAATAAAACTAAAACAAAAAAAAATACATTTAGAACACATGCCGCCAACCTAATATTCAAAGTCTTAGGAGAATTTATCATTGACTGAGCCTTGGTGGCATATGGCAAAATTGTCAATCAAATGCATCAGATACAATAGGCTTACCCCCACACAAACCTTACACAGCTCTCAGAAAGGATACAGCATAGGGCAACAATTTCATGGATGCACTGAACACCCCACACACATCTCCCAATGTCCAGATCACTACGTGGTATACAATTTATAAGTACTGACAGGAGTTTAGGTCACCTAAGCCCAAGAAAACTGAATAGTCTAGGGTCCCATTGCTGAAATATCTTGCTACTTACTTGTCATAGGAGGACTGACAGGGAGACCACCTAGCTCCTTCCTTTTGTGCAGCTTCCAATCAAACATTACAAGTTATACAAGAAATTATCCTGACAACCAAGTACAGTGCACAAGAATATTTGTGGATCAGTCATCCATTCATAGCAGTCCTAGAATATTCTCATTTACTTGCATTGAGTAAATTCTTTGATGTCACAAGAAGTTTGACAATGGTCTCTCTTCTCTGAATTAAGTATGATACTGAAGAAGATGACACTCTAGAAGTTAACTTTCTCCCCCACCCCCACAGACTCCTTCTGCCCAGCTTGGCTAGCAGAGGTCAGGACAACTTTATTTTTTTACCCACAGTTCTTTACATAATGGAGGTAAGATAATTTTTCCAGAAAGAACGTAGGATGGTATTACCAAGAGAGGAAGAATGAAGGAAGCTGGAAGAGCTGAAAATAACAGATGCCCATAAAATCAAGCCCTGTGTCAGGTTCCAGGTTTGAAAAAAAGAGCAAAAATTATCTAAGAAGTAGTTTCTGTCCTTATGAGCTCATAATGTGTTCCCTGAAATAAAATGCAAGCTAAGCGGGTAGGTCCTATTTAGAAATGCTAATCGAGTAACGGAGAAATAAGGACTTGAAGATCAAGAGAAAAATTACTGAGAGAGGAGGAGAACGGTGGAGAGGGGGATTTAATTTAGAGTCTAAGAATGGACTTCAGAGAGCTATGTAAGAGCTCTAAAACATAAGTAAAATTTTGTGTCGGGGGGGTGGATAATACATGACATTTTAACTAACATGGTTCCCTACTTGCAGTTCTGTCCCATACAGAATATGTATTAGTCTAATACATATATGTATTAGTCTCTGCCTCCAGTTCCTGGCACAGAGCTCCTAAAACCTTTACAATTTCCTAGGTGATGGGGGTGTTTTTTTCTAATGAGGTAATTCTGGGTGGGTTCTAGATGGCTCCCGGATGGGACTGGTCACCAAAAAGACCAAACCATAGTTAGAAGCTTAGAACTTTCAGCCCTCACCCTCATCACTATTCTCTTAAGAAAGGAGAAGGGCTGAGAATGGAATAAATAATCAATCATGTTTACCTGATGAAGCCTCCATAAACGTGCCAATATCACAGGGCTCAGAGAGCTTCCAGGTAGGTGAATGAATACATCGACGTACCCAGGAGGATGAGACATTCCAGCTCCATGGGCACAGAAACTCCTGCCCTCGGATCCTCCAGACCTACTCCGTGTATCTCGTCATCTGACTATTCGTCTGTATCCTTTTTTAAATCCTTCAGTAAACTGGTAAACGTTAGTAAATTTTTCTCTGAATTCTGTGAGCTGCTTTAGCAATTAACAGAATTTAAAATGGGAGGAAGTTATGGGCACTTCCTACTTGTAGCTAGCCAAGTCAAACAGCAATTGTGGGTAACCCTGGAACCTACTAGTTGTGACTGGCACTTCACGTGAGGTGAGGAGCAGTCTTGTGGGACTGAGTCCTTAACCTATGAGATGTGACACTACCATCTCCAAGTAGATAATATCAGAATTGAGGTCAACTGAAGGACACCCAGGTGGTGTCACAAAGAACTGCTTGGTGGTAAAAAAAAAAAAAAAAAAAAAAAAGATTCTTCATATCTGGTGTCAGAAGTGAAGTGTTCTGTGTGAAAGCAAAGGAGACACAAGAGGAAAGAGCTGTGGTTTTTTTTCCTACCACAAACCAGTATTCATCGGGCGCGTGTTAAATACAATGTCCTGCGTTCTAGGCTCAAAATACAGCAAGGCACAAAACAGATCAAATTCTCCACCCTCAAAGAAATTCTTCTGGTGAGACAAGACTTGGGATCAATCTTGTCCTATGTTGATGGATGAGAACAAGCAGCGGCCCACAGAAACATCCAGAAAAAAAAAAAAAAGATTCCATATTCCTGGATTTTCAGGTTTTAAAAACTCTCAATGTCCGTATTTAATAGAAAGAATATTTTTAAGTATTTTAAAAATGAAAACAGCTAAATTGGCATTGCAAAATAAGAGAGTATTTGTGAGGTATTGTTCAATGACAAAGCTGAGTGCTCAAAGGCATTTTTGCAGGCCAGACTTTCTACACTCGATCCTGCAGTTACGGGGGCCCACAGGTGGTTAAACCCTGATCTAATGAAACAAAAGAGATGTGTAGCTGGAACACAGCTTCACGCCACCCCTTCTCTCATTGGTATATGTGTCTGTGTTCACACTGTTAACCTTTCCTATACACAAAATGACAAAAAATCATCCAGGTCTACATTAACTCAGGGTGTAGGCTTTCTTTTTTCTTCTTAATTGATATGTTTTTATCTTTAAAACTATCAAACCTGTAGAAATCATAATGAACACTTGCATATCCCTCACCAAGAGTCAACTGCTTCCCGCCTTCCAGCCGTTTCCCTCTGCGGCTGCTTCTGGTAGCACATGGTCCACTTCCTCCATCTTCAGAGTCAGCAGCTTTGGACCGAGTCCTTCTCACACTGGCACCTCCCTAGTTCTGTCTGCACCTGCTTTTTACTAACAGGTCCCTGCTGATTACGTTGGGCCCACTCAAGTAACCCAGGGTAACCTCTCCATCTCAACATCCTTTTTTCTTTTAAGTTTATTTTGAGGAAAGAGAAAAAGATTGCTCACCCACACGTGTTAGGGAAGAGCAGAGAGAGTCCTAAGCACCCTCCATGCCCCACGCAGAGCTTGATGTGGGCTCAACCTCACAAGAGCTAAAATCAGGAGCTGGGCACTTAGGCAAGTGAGGCCTTCAGGCTCCCCATGTCCATCTAAAGGTGCTTAGCTTTGCTCTCTTGTGCAACATTGCTTTTATCATGTAAAGTAACGCATTTCTGGGATTAGACTGTGAACATCCTCGGGGACTGTTATTCTGCCACCACAACACCACAGCATCTATCGGTAATGCTTGCCTAAACCAGGGTTATCATGGTGGAGATTGCAAAGCGGTGATTGTGCCTGCATTCACTCAATATTAATTCTATTTAAAAGGGGGAAATTATTCTCTCTCAACCTCTTTCCCTCCCTTACCCTCCCCCTCTATTTCTGGGTATTTCTGTGAAGTATGAACTTTTAATATGTATGACCTACCATTTTAAATTCATCTTGTATTCTTGCCAAGACCCAGTTAATGTGTGAACACCAGTGTTTCCTGGCACAAGAAGTTCAAGGCTCATTTCATACATTCCCCTATATTAGCAGTTTCTTTAAGAATTTGTGGATTTAGTGGATAATGGTATTTACAACCAAGATCTGGACTCTAGGAGTACTCACTGCCACTAGAGTGTCATTGCTTTTAGGTCTTTCCCACGAAGAATGAAAATATATAGTTCACTAGTTATCCCTTTCTGTTTATGTGTGCATACACACACACACACACACACACACACACACACACACACACGTTAGTTCTCTAATATTTATAGAACAATACTATATACCTACATCTACGTACAGATATGTGAAAATCATTAATTTATATTAGTAACTCCAATCTAAACTGAATTCTACGGAGTTCTTCCTTATTGTCCCTCAGCCTGTAAATGAAACTCCCTTCTCCTGGGGAAAATCCTGGCTGCCAACAATATCAATACACGGATTCATTCATTCTATCCTAAAGTACACACAAAACGGTTTTAGAATTATAATAACAACACCAGTGCCAAGAGCAGACTTTACTAAATATAGTTTAAGATCTCCCTGCAGTTCTTTTGTTATCATAGATTATATCCAAGTAGACAAACATGTGTTCAAATATATCCAATTAAATATCTTTTCTGTTGTTAAGTTAGCAATCTGATATGTAGATAGGATTATTTGTTTCTGTTACAAACAACTTGACAGCTTGACTCTTCTAATCCTTTTTCATTTGATTTCATTTTTGAATACATAAATTGTTAATATGGTTTAAAAGTCCAAATTATTAAAAATGTACAGCTGGATGGCTCATTCCTAAACTCCCAGGAGAATACTTAATGACCAAGTTGTGTCACCTGTCCCATCCAGAGCCTCCACATTGCCGTGGAGAAAGGGAACTGGTAGGAGAGCTCAGGTGTTGGAAGTCGTACACCTGTGCACATCCCAAGTACCAGGAAAGAGTGTTTTGAGAGCAGAGGTTTAACGATTACCCACAAAGCAGGAGAGCTGCAAGCTGCACAGCGAGCAGCGGTGAGGGGCTCACGGAGTGTCAAGGGCAGAAAGAGTGTAGACAAGCCCCCAGGTTCCTCAGTTACAGAGAAGCAGGAAAGCAGGCATACCTTCCCAGGCTGGGAGAGAGAGCGTGTGTGACAGGACACAAAGATACAGCTGTGAAGAGCAGCAGGGACCCAGGTATATACGACATGGACATGGCTGCCCCCACAGGGACAGCAAGCGCTGAAGGAACCAAAGACCAAAAGCCTCAGCATGCAGGTGTGCTGGCTGTGTGTTTCAGGGACACCTGCACTGAGCAGACCAAAAACAAGATGCAGGGCCAAGGACTTTACAATGACATCCCAGAAGGAGGAAGAGGGGAAAAAACAGTTGTTTTTTTTGTTGTTCTTTTAAACCCCAAATCATGAAGAGGTCACCTAAGAGATGGCATAGTGCCAGGAACTAGACTAAGTTCCCGCTATCAGGCAGAATGCAGGCGTGAGCTAGAGACTACATGCAATTAGGGGTAAACAAGGAAAGGTATATTATTGACTCCATGCCATGTGTGGCCTTTGAGAATATTGTGTCTATGGGCATTTTTCTGAGAAGAAGGTCTATAATTTTAGCCAGATTTTCAAGGGCTCCTTGATGAAAACAGGTGAAGAACCACTACGTTTGTTCAACAGAAATGATGGAAGGACAAGAAAATAAAATAATCTGAGAAACTCATTTCACTACAATAGCTCCATTTTCCATTTCAGGTGATCTCTGGGCCCTTCACCTCCCCTCTTTCTTATGTACCTGGAGGCCTTCATCATCCCTCATTAGAACTTCATTTACCCTGTTCCAACTCTCATAGAGACTGCTTTTCTTTTTTCTGTCCCCTATCTATGTCCCCCTGGCAGTCTTATGTGTTTACAGTTGCATGATAAATCGTGTTTCTTCTAACATAATTGTTTCTTATGATTAGTTAAGTATTAGTGAATTATTCTTCTATTCTAAGAATTATTAGTTAATTATTAAACTGATGCTTATTTTAGTTAGCATGTTTCCTTTTAATTTGTAAATATAGATAGGTAAGTTAAAGTTTGTAATGTTTGCTTTTTTAAAAAAAAATGGTTATTTAATTTTGAGACAGAGAGAGAGAGAGACAGAATGTGAGTGGGCTTGGGGCAGAGAGAGAGGGAGACACAGAATCCAAAGCAGGCTCCAGGCTCTGAGCTCTCAGCACAGAGCCCAACGTGGGGCTCGAACTCATGAACTGTGAGATCATGGCCTGAGCCAAAGTCAGACACCCAACCTACTGAGCCATCCAGGCTCCCCTGTAATGTTTGCTTTTATGTGTTTGCATTTTCAATAAAGCAAAGCTGGACATTGACATATAGTGTCAATTTCCCTTTCGAAGGATGTTTTTAAATGTGTTTAATGTTTATTTTTGAGAGAGTGAGAAAACGTGAGAAAGAGACAGAGACGGAGCGTGAGCAGGGAAGGGGCAGATTGAGAGGGAGACACAGAATCTGAAGCAGGCTCCAGGTGCTGAGCTGTCAGCACAGAGCCAGATGCAGGGCTCAAACTCACGAACCATGAGATCATGACATGAGCTGAATTCAGACACTTAACCCAGAGTCACCCAGGTGCCCCATCCCTTTTGAAGGATTTTTAAGAGGTAAGCAGTGTATGATGGAGAAATAGGAGATGAAGGCAACACTTAGTGATCTGTGTTCTAATCCTAACCATGCTTACTATTTAGCTGTGTGCCCCTGTACTGTACATCTGTGGCCAGTATACCCTCAGATGTGAATTCAACTTGTTAAATGACTCAGTGGCAGCCATATGGTGGGGTTGTGGGCCAGGTTAGTGGAAGAAGAAAATGAGACAGACATCTCATTTGCGATTACCTTCTCTGCATGATTCACCATTTTGCTTCATATAGATTTTTCTAAAATCTTTACATCGGGGGCCTCACAATTTTCAAGTCATTATGTGTTTAGATACACATGAATTTTGGAAAATGTGGACTAAGACCTGTTATTCCTAATACCCACTTACTGGCACCCGGCCAGTATAGCACTCGGGTCAATTTCCAAGCAAAAAGTAAATATTGAAGTAACACCATTGTCCCCTTTCCCCACTAAGGATTTCAACAGCTGGTTAATATAGACAATATACCTAGGAATGAGGGAGAGGGGATTTTTTGAACAATTCCTTAGAACAAAATAACGTTCACATTTCAAGAACATTTTTTTAAAAATTTGTCAAATGTGAAGCTCATTGAATTTGAGATTTCTGCAGCTAACTCCAACAACAGCCCCTTTACACTCTCCTTGTGGGGTAGTGAAGAAAGACTGATAATCACAGTATATTAGGCTCAAAACTACATGATGACTTGTAAACATGTTTTTTCCGGTTATCCCAAATCAGTGCCTTCAAATTGTTATTATTTGTACAAAACTTTTTCCTAATGAAATCTTACCAGAAATGCAGTGTATGAGACAAAGGCCTAGTTGCCCTGTTTGAACAGAAAAGAAGTAGGTAAAAATTTTGTCTTCTTGGCTTCTCCCTCATCCTCTGTGCCATAGCTATAGAGACCTCCACGATCCCCTTTTAGGGACAAAATAGAGTGAAAATTCCCCAGTGTGGTATTTTCTAAGATCAGGGCCCATGGACACTGTCAGTTACCTGTCAGTTCACACACATTTAGTCAGCATATTATGTTGAACATTCACTGTGTCAGGCACTATTTTAGATGCTGGAGATAGAGCAGTAAACAAAATAGACTAAAATCCCTACCCACCTGGAACATATACTGTAAAATAGAGATACACAATAAACAAAAATAACAGCTATCTATAATAGATGACATGGTGGTGGGCTTTAATTGGAAAAAAAATAGGAAGCAGAGAAAGGGTTAGAAAATGTGCGCTTGGTCAGGACAAGGGACTGAAATTTTAGACAGAAAACTGAATTAAGACCTCGTTGAGAAAGTGACATTTGCATACAATTTCTGAAGAAAGTGGGGATGGGAGCCATTTTCTGAAAGCAGAGCAACGAAGACAGAGAAAATACAAAGGTCAAAGTCCCTGGGGTAAGAACAATCTATGTGAAGACAGGGAGGAGGCCAGTGTAGCCTAGTGAGGGGGCAGCATGAGAAAGGAGATCAGTCTTTCAGTGTCAGGGGTTCAATCACATGAAACACTGAACTGTTTTTCATCTACCAACCAGCAATCTTGTATCGCTCAAGCTAACATTTGCAAGCAAATACTTAGAACAATATAAACAGATTATTCACAGTTGTGAGGGCAGGAACTAAACCTGCACTTAATAAGCAATTGCTTCCCAAAAGTCAGTCTAATTTTAAAATCTCTAAAACAGAACCATAATCCACAATGATTCAAAATGTATGATGGGGCCTGAACATTGCAGGAGACAGAGCTCGGACTAAGCAGCCCAGGTGCTGCCTGGACACCATCATACTGCAGACTGTGAGCAGTACTTTAAGTAAAGTGAAAATACAGACCCTCCTGATCTCATTGAGTTATGTGACATCACTCAAGGTCATGGTTTGATTGTGTCACATCCTCAATGACATTTGGTTACAATTCTTCCACCTCTTCCACCTCAACCGGAGACCTAGCACCACTACAAATTCATGAGCAAGATTAGTACAAAGAGACAGAAGGGCAAATACTTATTTTGTTGTTGCTGATGGATATACTTCAAGTCCTGTACAGAACCTCTAGCCCTGACAAACAGAACTAGATTATGTGGAGGCCAAGTGACTCCTTTAGTGCCTGTGACCCAAAGACTATTCTCAATTCCAGTCTGGCAGCCCCTTTGCCCTTTTCCATGGGGAGAGAGCATACACTCCAGGGACATTAGAAGAGCAAGTTGAAGACATCCATCCAAAGGAAGTCAACCCTAATGGAAATAACAAAAGCATACTAGTTAGTCAGGGATGTCATCATGAGAACCCGAACATACTCTGTCTAACATAACCACACAGAAGCGAAATCCTTAGGAAAAACAGGAATTAGGACAGCCCTGAGGACCTGGGGAGCAGCATCTCAGAGAGGGTGTCTACACGTCTCTAACATTTAAAATGATTCCACTCCAACACTTCCTATCCTGGAATCACTCTTTTCTCCATTGTTTTTAAAATCTATTGAATAACATTTCCTAATAAGAGGGTCCACTCTCACCTCCAATCATGTGTGTCTTAGTGAACCAGGAAAAGGAGCACTGGCCTAAATTCAAATTCCCAGGAGGCATTCCACTGGTCTTGCTTGAGTCACATCTTACCATTGGACACAGAGCTGGTGCATCTTGAGTGACTATTTTATCCGGATCATACAGAATGGAGAAAGAGTGATCTCCCGGGGGAAAGGAGGATAGTGTGACAAAACAAAAGGGATGTGGGTGCTCAGCAAAGATGTCAGATATCTATATTACAAGCTAGTCATGAAGCCCAAGTCAGCATCCCACCAAAAAGCTCTAGTGCTTTGAGTCAGTAAATGTCCTTGAATGTAATTCTGACCCATCCTTGACAAAAGGGTGAAAGGAGGCCTGAAGGCCTGTAATAAATCACACCTTGTTCTTTTTCCTGATTTTCCAAATTCTGACACTGACTTTATATATAAGCAATCAAACAGCTAGGTAGAACCACTCTTGATTTAAAAACATGTTTTTGTATTGTTGTAGAAACCTGTAAAATAGGTAAGGACTGAAGCCCACAATTTTCACATTCGGAGACATGTTTTCATCATATTTCCTAAGCATACCTGAAAGGGTTAAATGATGTAAACCAAGTTTGAAGATAACTCAGAAAGTATACCCTCAAAAATATGAATATCCAAATCTCATTATTTTTGTCCAATGCCTGAAATTTTAATGATAAAAAACTTCACATTATCAAGTTAATTTTTTCTAAATTCCTCTTCTACTGACCCACATAAAATGAAAATCCTCAAATATATATGGAAACATATCTCTTCCCCTAGTTATTTGCACTTCTTATTCTGCTCATTTCCATCAGAAGCACTTAACCTTGACTAGCTAAAATCTGGGTCTACCTTCAGCAGATATAGGCAAGGACATTTCCTGTCAAAAATATGTTTCTTCGGCTCCTCCACTTATGATTCTTCTAGCCCTGAATCTTCCATGATCCATTTGCTCAACTTGAAGAGAGTCAATAGAAAACATAAATTTATCATAGCCTTGATAAATCCCTAGAACTAGCCTGTAGGTAAAGGTGGAAGAAAGGTACAATTCAAGAATCAACTAATATGTACAAAATCACTTCTCAAACAAAAGCACAGACAAGAATCTAGCATCACATTGGAATTTAGAGCCATAGGCCATATCTAAGTAAATACAATGTAATCGATAAGAAGATGGTAGAACAAAAGGAATAGAAAAATAGAAAATAGAAACATGGTACAGTTTCACTTTCATCAGTGTACAGTAGGGAGTCCAGCATATGCCAACACTAAATTCAGTTGGAGGGAATTTCCTATCGGCAAATTTACTGTGACATTATGATTTCTATATGTCAGAAGAAAAAATCCACAATTCATTTATATTCCTCCTTTCTCAAAAAGTAGCTTCTATTACTTCTTACATAAATTAGAAAAGTACTGTGGGGGGACTTCCAAACTCCAGGTCTTTCCCAAAGACTCTTTTTCTTAAAGATCCATTCCATGTGAGAAACTTCTTGATTTGACTTTCAATTCTCCAAGCTCCTAACACCCCAATTTTAAATTAAGTGAGCCAACATCAGATCCACAGAGAGAATTTTCATTTTCCAGGGACCAAATTAGGTGTCTCTAGTACACGATTTTATTCTTTCCTATACTTTCCTTCATAACATTTGTCACCATTTATAATTTAATATCATGTGGTTCTATAAATATGTCTCCCCATCTAGTCTAAATTCCATGAGGACAGGAACAATTAACCCCTTCTGGTTTTCACACCACTCCAGTATTAGAGCAGAGCTTAGGGCCTAGCAAGAAGCAGGTGCTATAAACTTATGTCAATGATTAAATCAAACAAGAACACCTTCATTTTGGAACTCAAGAAAGTAGACTAGATGGAGACCCAGAGTTTTCCGTAGAGTTTTCTCAGTAGGTGAGAAAACACTTGAAGAGAAAAATGATTTAGAAAAAGATTAAAGAAAATAGATCGTTTGACTTCTTTGGTTCTTGGGACTGGCATTCTTTCCAATAATGCTAGGTTTTATTACAAATAACACAATATGTTCAATCTCTTCAAGTGGAAAAAAAAAACTATAGAATAGATTCAAGCTCAAAGTAACTGTAGCATATTTGCTCCTTGCCATCTAGAGAGCTTTATAAATTCTGTTACTGTTGTTGCCACAAAGAATGCAAGAGAAAGATAATGTCTACTAAATGGAACTGAATAAAGAGAAATCAATATGGTGTTCTTTGCCAGTACAGTTTAGAGAACATGAATTTAGCCTACTTCGAATAATGATAATATTCAAAAGGTACTGGTTTGACAAAACTTAAAAATGCCTATTTTTCAAAATGGGAGTCTGAGGGTATATAATAATCTTTTATGCCTTATTATTTCAACATTTTAGCCACAGTTTACAACAAGCTAAAGCAGAAGTTGATCAAATGTGCTTTCAATTCCACATGGAATGTCTGGGTTGCCTTTAGGACACATAGGCTGCATCTAAAAGGAAGGGACAGGTTGTAACCCAAAAAGGACTTTCCATTTCCACCCCCCATTAGCTTCAATAGCAAGGTTTTGTGTGTTATATGTATTAGGATTCTTTGAAGAAAGAATGCCTAGAATTGATTTGAAAGTGATTGAAAACAATTGGACTAAACCAACAAACCACATTTTTATCTAGATACGTCCTTTGAAGAGGAAAATGGCCATTCTAATTGGGTGAGGGGTGTTTTTATCATTGGGACACAATTATTTGCCATTATATTCAGTTATCAGCACCTACCTTTCAGAGTTCTGTTTCAAATCACCTGGGGAAGAGAAAGTTTGGGAAATCAGAAAAGTCCTGGTAAAAACACAATGCCCCCCATCTCTAAATAATTCAGGGCCTCTACTCTCTCTAAAACATTCCCATAGCCTTGTTTTGACCTATGAGCATTTCTGCCTCTGGTGTGTCATGGTATTTTTAAGACACACTTTAGCTCAAATATTCACTTTAAACTCCTCTAAAACTGTCACTTCAAAGGGAAATGTTATTTGTCAGAGTATATGCACTTTCAAGCTAAGAGTTTGAAAGGTTTTATAAACATAACTTCTGAAAAGAACACTAGGGCGAAAAAAGTAAAGATCCCATAAAGTTTTCTGGATAAAACCACATATTAATACTTGGTTTAGAGCAGCTACCATCTTCACATTTGTGGCTCTACTTGGAGCCTTAAATGTTACTTGTGCTGATCCCTATTACATGTGATCTAATTGTTAGATTATTTCCTCCATTACTCCTGATCATCCCTGCACAGTTTGCACACTGCTCTCCTTAAATTGCTGCTTCATGGGAATCACTGCGATTCTTCTGATAGGAAGTAGATAGTTTACATGTGGTTAAGATTGCAGAGTGGGAACCGCAGTCATTGGATTCAAATACCACCTCTTTCATTCACTAACCTGTGACCCTGGGCAAGGAGACCTCCCTGTACCTAAGAGTCCTCACTTGTGAACTGGGAGTAAGAGGAACACCTGCCCACCTATAAGTTTTCCATAAGCACTAAATTGGAGTACCTGGCCCAGTAAGTGCTATATAAATATTAATAACTGTTATTATTTATAGACATCAGCAATGAAGCCAGTGATTCAATCTAGCCTCCAGGTATCCCTCAACCCCATCCAGAAATTAAATGACCATTCAGTTTAGAGATTAAAGGCATTGTGTTTTCTAAAAGGACTTTACTAGATTTTTCTCTTTAGTAGCAATTGAAAGGATGGATATGTGAAGTATAGAAGCTAGTGGTTGAAAATTACAACAATTAACTTTATCCTAATTATCAACATCTAGATGTGCAAATAAGAATTTTTGGATATGTCCTTCTCTCATTTTCTAGGTTGCTTCTGCTGTGTCTTTGGTTTTCCAAATGCAGGTCTAATATTTATAATACCTCTCATAGAGGATCCCCAACTTTACCCAGTTCCCCAAACTCTTCTTCCTCACAACCATGCTTAATACATGGGGAGTCATGTGTGTGTCCATGTAATCTCTCTCTCTCTCTTTCTCCAGTTGCCTTTCCTTCTGGCTTCCTGTACCTCTACTATGTTTTCTGTTGTTAAGTGACCAAAAATGCCCACCATATTTCCAGTGTAGATACCTCACAACCTGTAGAAGCAGGAAAGATAAACTTATTTTCAGTATCTCCCTTGAAAATGGTGAATATTTTGTTTGACCTTCTAGCTGCAGCAATATATATCAATATTGTCAGGGAACAATTTACAGCAAGTTCCAAGTCCTTTCTCACTAGACACCTGCTTTTTAAAATCATCAATGGCTTTACAGAACTTAGAGGTTTCCAAAATTGAAGAGAAAGGTAAGTGCTAACAGTGCCAATTGGCAACTAAAACACTGTTTGCTAAATTCCTTACATGAATCCAAATGAGTAAAATAAAGAAAAACAAAACTAGTAATAAAGAAAATTTTTGAAATGCCAAAAGAGCCTTATTTAGGGTACTTGACTACTATTTTGGCACGTCAGAAATTTTTTAGAAATATTATCAAATATAAGCTGATAATACGAGGGGCGCCTGGGTGGCTCAGTTGGTTGAGCCTCTGACTTCACTCAGGTCATGATGTCGTAGTTCATGGGTTTAGCCCTGTGTCAGGCTCTGTGCTGACAGCTCAGAGTCTGGAGCCTGCTTTGGATTCATTCTCTCTCTCTCTCTCTCTCTCTCTCTCTCAAAAATAAACAAATACTAAACAAAATTCTTTTTAAAAAATAAGTTGATAATATGAGCTAGGGATGGCATAAAAATGAGCTTTATGGGAAATGAGTTTGGCATATTCATCACATCTAATGAGTATAAAGACACCTTGACCCTGAATGCCCTATTCCATGTGTTCAATTAGTTGGAGCAGTGACAGGGTCCTTGGATCCCTATGTCTTTACCTGCTACTAAGTGGGTTAAATGGGGAGGATAAATACTTCACCCACTAAAAATCAAAGATCACTTCCCAAAACAATTTTGTCCTTTCTCCCTTAGAAAAGCCTGAAGAAGGCCACCGGTGTGGTAATTTAGAATATTCTGTTGAAGCTACAGAGAAAAAGATATAAAGGGAAGGTATTCTGTACCATGAAACACCTGCAGAGGAAGAATGAATATACATCAAAGATAGTTATTTGACGTGGATGTTTCAACACCCTATAGTTAAAATCATCTTCATGCACAAGCCATTTACCATCTTGACTACAGAAAAACTGTCTGGTCATAAGAGGGAAAAAAAGCCTACAATTTTTTGTAGAGAAAAAAGTCTTGCAATTTTTTTTTATTTGTTATTCTCACTTGGGGGAAAAATGATTTTCAAATGAATTGGTTATTTGAGCCACCATTTGTAAACAATAAAAATGGAACTTTAAAAATAAAAATAAAGGGTCTGTCTGTAGTTTTGGGAAGAAAATAATAGTATGCTATGGAATATTTCTGATTTCCCAGGGAGGAAGGTAATTGTTTGTTTAACTATGGAGCATATAGTCATTGCTCTCTTTCTGGAATCTTCCATTCTCCAAAGTCCCTGTGTTCATTACAATACTGGTCTCTACTGTGAGCAGTTTTGATCCCAGGGGGACATTTTGCAAATGTCTTGTGACTGGAGTTGTTCCCAGCATCTAGGGGGTAGAGACCAATGATGCTGCAAACACCCCCTGTGCCCAGACCAACCTTCACAACAAAGAACCATCTAGCACCGAATGTCAGTAATGTCAAAGTTGAGACACCCTGCAATGAGAGATGAGAAAGAGATTTGAAAAAGGAAGGCTGACACAAAAATCTGACTGCTGGGATAGCACCTCTGCAGGGAAGTTGGTAAGCCTCTCACTACTTTCTGGTCCCCTGGAAGTCTTAGGTACCCAAAGAAGTGACCAAGGCAGATGAACTACCATTTTATTGTACAGAGTACAAAGCTTTATAAAGTTGGTTTGAAGACTGCCATAAGGAACTGAGGCCAAATCCAAACTTTTTCATTCTCTTCCCTTAAATGGAGACAGCTGGTCACCTAAAACAAGCCTGACCTACCCACCCACCCAGGAGGTGTGCAAGAGCTGTCACAGTCACCAATGCTGTGAACTCCTGGGAGTTAGAAGAACTCCACTCTATAGAAATATGGTATGTTGATGAGTGTTACTCCCAATCAGCAAATCACATCTATGTCAAAAAGCCTGTTTGCACATGAATAGCACAGCAGTGGACAGGTCTAAGAGGGCAAGCCAGTTCTTTGTGGTTCTCTTAAATCACAGTATGACACTCTTTGACCCTATCTCCAGCATCCTCCCTGCCATTCTTTCTGACCCAGCCATACTGGTGTACTTGCTCTTCCTCCAACATGCTGAGCACATGTCAAACATTCCACGATAAGCTTCAGCTCTTAAATGTCCTCTGGTAAAGTGTCATTTGTCCAGAAATCCCTTATTTCATTTTGATCTCTGCTCAAATTAAACCCTCACTGACCACCCCCTCTTGTGCCTCCCATCCCAAAAATTCACTGGGTCCCTACCCTGATTTATTTGTCTTATAGCATTCACCACACATCACAGACTATGAATCTGGAGTTCTCTCTTATCCAGCAAGAAAGAGGACACAGAACTGAAGATGAGAGGCTAATGTCTCTGAAGAGAGAAGACAGTCGTTTCATCTCCATATTCACTGAGCTCTCAAGATCTTACATACATGATGATCATGAAGAAAACAATCAGAGAGGAATCATTAACTTGTGTGTGTAAGAAGCAAAGGGTCTGGGGAGTTGGTTGAGTTTGTAATCAAGGTACATTGGCACTAGAAGGATAGTAATTTCCTGCAGGTGATATAACAAGTTACTTGTGATCTCATTACACTACCTCACTAGCTGTAGGGCACTTTTGCCCTGTGGTGGCAGCTTTGGCCCTAAGCTTTTTCTAACCCCTTTATGTAAGGAGAAGCTATTTCCCAATGACAACCTGCCATTTCACATATGTATGTGCTTGTTGTATCTCTCTCTCCTCTCTTAGATTAGATAAGAAACCTTATCTAATCGTTTAATGCTGTACTCTCAGGGCCTGGAATACTGCCGTCTGCATTGTAGGTACTCAAGAAAGGTTTGTTAACTAAATAATTTAAATGGCTTTCTAATGCCTTGCTTTCTATTTTCCTCCCATTAACTTTTCCCAAAATTCTCTAACCCACCATTTTTTTTTAACCCATTATTTCTTTGACTAACATCAAAGTATTAAGTCAATCACTGTCACTTAACCTCTCGGTGGAGCTAAAAAGTTTGCTAAACTTTTAAAACAAGTACTAAACACCTGCTATAAGTGACAGTGCTGGATGCTTCAGGAAAAACAAACCATGGGAGAGAGGCTGGCACTGACCTGTGGAGGAAAAGTAGGAGAGATAAAGCGGTCACACCTACACTTTAATGTAAGAACACATGAAATCCACACCATCATGAAGAGCACTGTTATAAGAGGACACAGGGGGAATCACAGATTCTGCCTGTGGAGGTTATGAAAGTACCAATGTTTGAAAAGGAACTAGAAAACTAAGCCACTGTTAAAAAGACAGGATTCAATGTTGAATTTAGTAAGTTCTTTATAGATGTTGTATACTAACTCTTTATCCAACGTCATTTGCAAACACTTTCTTCTGTTGGTTGCTTTTTAGTTTTGTTAATTGTTTTATTCACTGTGCATTAAGTTATTTTATTGTGATGAAGTCTCAGTAGTTCACGTTTGCTTTTGTTTCTCTAGCCTTTGGCGATGGGTCTAGTAAAAACTTGCTTCAGCTGAGGCCAAAGAGGTTACTGCCTATGTTTTCCTCCAGGATTTTGATGGTTTCCTATCTCATGTTTAGGTATTTCAGCCATTTTGAATTTATGTTTGTGTTGGTTGAAGAAAGTGGCCAAGTTTCATTCTTCGGCATGTCACCACCCAGTTTTACCAACACCATCTGTTGAAGAGACTATCTTTTATTCCACTGGATATTCTTTCCTGCTTTGTCAAACTCAACACACAAAAAACAAATAATCTAGTAAAGAAATGAGCAGGACATAAACAGATTATTTTTCAAAGAAGACATCGAGATGGCTAACAGACACATGAAAGGATGCTCAACATCACTCACCATCAGGGAAATACAAATCAAAACCATGAAGAGGTATCACCTCACACCTGTCAGAGTAGACAAAATTAACAATACAAGACACAATAGGTGTTGGCAAGGATACAGAGAAATTGGAACCCTTTTTTACTGTTAGTGGAAATGAAAACTGGTGTAGTCTCTCTGGAAAATAGCATGGAGGCTCCTCAAAAAACTAAAAATAGACTATCCTATGATCCAGCAATTGCACTATTAATTACCCAGAGGATGCAAAGATACAGATTCAAAGGGCTATATGCACCCTAATATTACAGAAGCATTATCCACAATAGCCAGACTATGGAGAGAGCCCACACACACGTATAAGCACACAATGGGATATTACTCAGCCATCAAAAAGAATGAAATCTTGCCATTGGGAGTTGAAGCAGAATGGCAGAGAAGTAGGGAGCTCTGTACGTTTCACTTGCCCCCATCTCTCAAACAGAAAAGGGCTGAAGCCACAGGACACTGAACTGCAGGAGCCTGGGAGGAAAAGAGACAGAGTCCACTAAGAAGACAACCTCATAGGTGCGTGAGTGAGAACTGGGGAAGATAAAAAATGGGCCAGGACCCGAGACACGGAGGGATGGGAAGGAGACCCCTGTGCGGGGAGCCGAGGTGAGCCCAGGGGGAAAAAATGACCCAGCAGTAGCACTGCTAGAAATTTACCCGAGGGATATGGGAGTGCTGATGCATAGGGGCACAGGTACCCCAATGTTCATAGCAGCACTCTCAACAATAGCCAAAACATGGAAAGAGTGTAAGTGTCCATCAACTGACAAATGGATCAAGAAGATGCAGTTCATCTATACAATGGAATACTACATCTCTATGAGAAAGAATGAAATCTGGCCATGTGTAGCAACATGGATGGAACCTGAGAGTGTTATCCTGAGCGAAATAAGTCAGGCAGAGAAAGACAGATACCAATGTTTGCACGTATAGGTGGATTAGGAAAAACTTAGCAAAGGATCATGGGGGAGAAGATGGGGGAAATAGTTGGGGAGAGGGAGGGAGGCAAACCACGAACACTGAGAACAAAATGAGGGGTGATGGGGTGGAGGAGGGAGGCAGGGAGTGATGGGAATGGAGGAGGGCCCTTATCGGGATAAGCACTGCGTGTTATATGGAAACCATCTTGACAACAAACTATGAAAGAAAAAAAGAGAAATCTTGCCATTGACAATGATGTGAATAGAGCTAGAATGTATTATGCTACGTGAAATAAGTCAAACAGAAAGACAAATACCATGTGAAATTTAATAAACAAAACAGATGAACATGGGAGAAAGAAGGGAAAGATAAGAGGGGGAAACAAATCACAAGTGACTCTCAACAATAGAAGAAACTGAGGGTTGATGGAGAGATGTGAGTGGGAAAAGGGCTAGATGGTGATGGATATTAATGAGGGCACTTGTGATATGCACTGGGTGTTGTATGTAAGTGATGAATCACTGAATTCTACTCCTGAAACCAATATTGCACTGTATGTTAACTAACCCCAACATCACCCTCCTCTCCATAGTGATGTGGGGAACAAAGGCAAGAAGGAAATGGCAGGTAAAAGATATCTTATTTAAAATTAGGATAAATAAAATAAATTTTTTTAATTTTACTTTAAAAAAAAAGGTGAGATTAGGGGAAAAGGGTTCTGGAGGAATTATGAGAAAACAAATGGCAGATGTGTTAAACTAAAAGGTTTAGGGACAGAGTAGAGAGGGAGAAGAGTGAGTTAATCAATCTGAATCTCAATGAATCAACTGTAAAATGATGAAATGATAGTTCCCAGACTTCATGATGGTAGTACTATGCTAGCATGGGTAACACTTGATGCCATTAAGAAAAAACAGAAAGGAGAACTTTAGAGATGAGAAATGACTAGCCTTTGTCACCTTGAATTTGAAATTTCTAAAACAGCCCTCAGAAGGGGAGAGGTCTTGCCCTTGACCATGTGGCTTCATCACTTTGTTCTGTGGCCCCCTAAAAATGTTATAAGTCAAGTAAATATCATTTATCACATAATTTCTCCTCATAAAGTAGCCAGAGTATACTCACTGTTTTCCACTATGACTTCCTGGCATTATCAAAGACAACAATCAAAGGTTTTCCTACTTTATTTCTTCTAGATTTCAACTAATTCTATTAAGCTGGACCATATAAAATTGATATTTTTATACATAAAAATGCTTAAATATTGGCAGTGTTATGATAACACTGAGGTGACAAGAACATACTCTGTAACCAAAGACACCTGGGTTTGCACTCTGTCTCAGGATTGATTGGCTGTGTGATTTATACTCTCTAAGCCTCAGTTTCCCAATTACAGAATAGCAACAGTGATCTGACTGTCTCAGAGATGGTGAGAGGATTAAGTGAAAGATAAATGAGAAACACTCAACACAACACCAGGCACCTTATCCCCCTTCACTCCCACTACAAAGGTCTTATCTTCCAGACCCTTGCTTTTCTCTCTTTCTTTCATGGTCATTTCCTCTCTCATATTCTCTCCCTCTCACACCTACCATCAACTTCTCCACTCTCTGCAATTATACTTGGGTCTTCAATATCAGTACAAAACCTTATTGGACTCTTGCTACAGCCTGAAAGGTTGTGTCCTGCCAAAATACATGTTGACAACTAATCCACAATGCGATGATATTTAGAGATGGGGGTCTTTGGAAGGTGATTAGATCATGAGGGTGGAACCTTCATGAATGGAATTAGTGCTCTTATAAAAGAAGTCCCACAGTAAATTGCCCCTTTGCCATATGAGGACATAGTGGAAAGAGCCATCTGTGAACCGAGAAGCAGGCCCTCACCAGACGTCAGCTGTATGTGTCCCTGGATCTTGGGTTTCTGGGACTCAAGAACTGTGAGAAATAAATTTCTGCTGTTTAAGCCATGCTGACTGTAATATTCTGTAATAGGAGCCCAAGCTGACTAAGATCACTCCACCAGCCCCTTCTAGCTATACTGTTGTTTTCTTCATTCCTTATCCTTTTAACAAACTTCCATAAGTGTGTCACTTACAAAAGAATATAGTCATCTTTTCTAAAATATAGTCCTTTTTGATTTATTTGCATTATTGGAAACTAACAGCCATCGACTTTCATAAACCCCTCCAAGATCTCAAACTTTTTTTTAATGTTTATTTATTTATTCTGAGAGGGAGAGAGCATGAGCAGGGGAGGAGAAGGGGAGAGAGAATCTCAAGCTGTCAGCGCTGAGCCCATTGAAGGGCTCGATTCCACAAACTGGGAGATCATGACCTGAGCCGCAATCAAGACTTGATGCTTAACACACTGGGCCACCCGTTCCCCCCTTAAAGACCTTAAATCCTTATAGGTAGCTCTTCCAGCCAAGTACTATCAAGCCAAATACCAATTTTCACTGATCCTCCATCTCAGTGTCTCTCATATCTGATTCCCCAAACTCCCACCACTCTTTGTCTATTTAAATATTTAAATCAAACTTTACCTGTATCTAAAACTTGTCACCAAGAGTATATATGAGTAAATCATTTTTTGTTTCTAAATTAAACAAGGGGGTGGTAGCGGGAAACGGCTACTTCAGTGACAAAAGGGATTATTCACAACAGCTCAGTTCCAGGTCTTGGAAACGAGTTCTCTTGAAGGAACTGCTGCATTCATTTCAAAGTAGGCAGAATTAATCTATCTGACTCAGGATCCATTTGCTGTGAGGCTTTCCCTGGGCATATGCCTGACCATCAGAGATTGTAGGGAGCATATAGGAAGGAGGTGAACTGTTTCAAGAAAAGGAAAACTGCAAAGGAGATGTGATTAATTGGCTTCCTCTGCTGAGGCCTTATCAGGACCATATGTAATTCCCCACCTATCTCAGTGGAGCGCTTGAAAAATCAATCCCTGCAGCCTTGGAAAAGCTTGATAGTGGCTTCTGGCTTTTCTTTTATACTTATTCTTGCATTTTCCAATATAAGACATGTTTCTCCTCAAAACATGTTTTTCACAAACTCTTTAAACTAGTCTTCTTATTAAATAAATTCTTGATTATCCTGAGTTTAAACTTAGGCCTATCTTTAAATATATATGAAATTGTCATGAAAATAAAATCGTAACAGATATAACTGCATAATTCTTAAAATTTCAGTTAAACTCAGTTCTTAAATTCATTTGTGAGTAGCTCATTTTTTTTCAAAGCCCAACTTGCATTTGGGTGATATATTCAAAGCATGTTTTATGTTTTTGAAGAGTCTGTTTCTTTATTTGTAAAAGAACACAATTCTCAGGGCTTTCATCAGAAAGACCTGGGAGGATTTTATTTTTTGTCTTGAACAACTTAGATAAGTGTTATTACTTCAGGATCGAATAGGGACACCTATTTTTAAGATTTGTGGAGTATTTTAATTTAAAGATAATATTTCAGATTTTATGTGGCTGACAATGGTTCTAATTAGAGTATATTTTATTCTTTCTCTTAATATAACTTATCTCTCTTTATTTTATATTCAAGAGTCTTTCTGTCTTGCAAACCACAAATCTTTTCTCCAGTCTTCAAGGCTGAAAGTTTTGTGAAGTAGTCTACTTTTTTTTCCAGTTAAAGTGGAATTTTTCATCTCTTGGAAGAAAATGAAATAAGAACCAACAGAAAATGAGGCTAAAATCACCTTGTCAGGAATGACTGAAGGCTACAGAGAAAATGAACAAGGGAAAGAGAAACAAACATTCAAATGAATATAAATGGATCGACCCAGTCTGCAAAGAAAAGCAAATAGGTCTCTGAGGAAAATGGCAAAAGAGCAAATGTTTAGAAAGTACACAAAAACTCCTCTGCTCAGCTATTCTAACTTCATTGCACCTTCTGTCATGTTCTTGGTAAACTTAACAGAACTCTTTTACTTATTTTATTCATGCAAACTTCCCCTGACCACTACAGCTCCATTCTGCCTTCTTAGAAGGCAAAGTATACAGATAAATATTTGGTATAGGCCACCCCAGTAAGGACCCGTACAAAGAGAAAGGAAGAGGGCCATCAGCCATCAATGAAGAGGTCTAGGTTCTAGTCCCAGGGCTATCTCCGTCCCCCTACACTAGCTCATGCAAAAAAAAAAAAAAAAAAAAAAAAAAGGTTTTCTTTCTAAAAAATTAAGAAATCAATACTTGGTCATCACAACCCACATAGCAGAGTGTACCCAAAAAGTTACACTAGCAAGTGATGGATGCTAAGAAGATGTCAGAACAATGATTGGGGTTAAGAGGTCCGGGCATGAACTGTCCATAGAAACATTAAATCAAACTCCAGATCTAGCACATGGTAAATGTTCTGTAAAGATCTACTGAGTGAGCAAATGAATGAATGAATGAATGCATCTATTGATAGACAATGCCAGCCTGACCAGTAGAAAAAAGAGAAGCATAAACTGTTTGTTATTCTATCTGTATGTATGAACATTTTATATAATTTTTCTATATATACTTTATAGATATATTTTTATAGAACATACAGTCATGACTCACATGCAAACCTAAAATGAACATGTTTCATTTCAAAGATTTTGCTTCACTCATTAATTAATGAGGAATCCAGTAAGATATATAAAATTAATTCACAGGAGAAGCTGAAGAACAAACATATATGTGGGCAGTCAAGAATGATGAAATAAATTTGCTACAAGATATAAAACTAATACGTATCCACATGATAAGCACAAATTATAGCTCTATTGGACAAAATTAGTATGCAGCTTTATGGACAAAAAATATATTCATTATAATCAGTTTTATACAACTTTCAGAGTTGTAAAGTAGCTCAACGATAAGGAAAGATAAAAACTCATGTATTGGGGGCACATGGGTGGCTCAGTCAGTTAAGCATCAGACTTCAGCTCAGGTCATGATCTCACAATTAGTGAGCTCCAGACCCGTGTTGGTCTCTGTGCTGACAGCTCAGAGCCTGGAGTCTGCTTTGGATTCTGTGTCTCCTCTCGCTCTATCCCTCCCCTGTTCACTTGCTGTCTTTTTTTCTCTCTCAAAAATAAATAAACATTAAGAACTTTTTCCAAAAAATTCACTGATTGAAAAAAACCCTTAGAAGAGTACTTAAGACATCTTCAAGCTTCCCTTGAAAGAACACCCTAATTATATTCATTTTATTTTTTTCACAAGCTTTCTTGATATAATGGAGATAAGAATTATTTTCTGAGTCTTTATCTTTTCATTGAACTCTTCTTCTAAACCCCCAAACCCTGATGGACTTAACTATCTGCTTTCTCCTTGCTTGCACCTGAGGAAATCCCATAATCATGAAGACCATAAATTCACAATGACCATCAGCAACCAAACCAGTGATACAGCCTTCAGGAATCATATGGTATTTCTGAGGTCATTTCACTGTCCCTCTCTATATGACATCGATGTCAAATGTTTCCTCTCTCATTAAAATCTCTAATCATGGTACTCTTCAAAATACTTAGCTACCAGTAAAAAACGGCCATCCACTGATCAGACAAAAAGGTCACAGGGAGCATTAGTGCCAGACAGAGCAATTCTCTAGATGCTGGATCATGGGAACATCGGGAGGTACTGGAGAAAGGTAGGGCACAGAAACAGAACAAATGGGGACTCAGCATGGCTTAGGACTATTTACACATTTTAACCACTTATGAGACCATATTTTTCCATGTCTCCAATTCACTACTGTCTGCCCCAAATGCCAATGGATGACCTCACTTCCTACTCCACAGGGAAAATTATAGCCATCAGAAACCTCTTAGCTTTCAACTAACAAACCTATGCTCCTACTGCATTTACTCCATCCTTTCATCATTACTGAATGTAGAAAGAAATCTGTAATACACATGGAGAATGTATCTGACATGTCTTACAAGCAGGATATCAGAAGAAGAAAAAAAAACAAGATTGGGTTAAAATTCTCCAGTAATATAGAGGGAAGGAAGGGGACACTGAAAGGAAGTCACTACCACTATTGAGTCTATTTTATGTCTCATGAAAACTACCAGATAGTGTACACAAGAATGAACAAGTACACATGACTTCTGTAAGTGGATCCCTTCAAGGAAGATTTACCGAGCATCACTTCAAAAGACTGAGAGAGTCACCCCCCAGCACGAGTGCATTAGAGAACCTGATTATAAATTCTATTGAAATGAACCCAAGGGACATTTGCAATATATCAAATCCCCCCAAATATGAATCTTATGTGTCCTTCAAACCAGTAAAGAAGTTGAATTTATTCTAAGGACAGCACCAAGATACAAAAGACCAGAAAAACTAGGAAAACTTTTGAACTTCCACTTAGCGGCCAAAGATAAAATTTCTGTTTATTCTTTCAGGAACAGAAAAGATGTGAGTGGAGACTATATCGCAAAATAAACAGACCTACAAGAAACAATGGACTAGGCACTAGGCTAAGCATCCTCTAACAGGAACTCAAGAAATGAAAATTTCTGTATGCAACACTGAAAGTTAGCATCCTTGAAGACAGGTTTTTATATTTTAACCAGTAGCTCTTAAACTTGAGCTTATGTCAGAATTTTCTGGAGGCCTTAAGAAAGCAGATTGCTGGGCCCCACGCGCAGCATTCCTAGTCCAGCCTACAAGTTTCCAGATCATATTAGTATAGCAGTTCATGGGTCATACTGTGAGAACCTCTGATTTTGAGTGTATCCCAAAAAAGTGAAATAAACCGATGAGAAAAAACTTATTTGAGTTAATGGAGGTGAAATAGATTAATGGCAAATTTAAAAAAGTAATCCCAATGAAGTAATTCTTAGGGGCTTTTGACCAAACATAATGTTAATGAACTCAGGACATCACAGTTGAGAAAAATAAACTGTCCCTTCTCAAAGTCCTTTGGCCCTATTTTTCCAGACATCACATCATTTGCTTTACAGCCTTCTCCCCATTTGCTTAGCTTTTGTGGCTTTTGCCATTTCCCTGATATTTCCTTTTCTCTTACATGACTGTCATTCAACTGACTGATACTTGTTTGAGCCTTCTTTTTCCTTTATTGGTGGAACTCCTTCTCTCCACACAGCATGCTGTTCTGACTGGCATCAGTGAGTCGCTGACTCCTCTAGATTTTCTCTGTTGTTTTGGTCTTACCCCCAGCTGCTTTCAATTTACTGAAGATTAGTCTAACTAGAAGTGAACATTCTAAATTAAAATCAGACAACTAAAGTAACATCACTGGGATGGTCTCCCCTCAAAATACAACGCATCTTATTTTTGTAGGATCAACAAAGTCAACCCACACAGTGTAAAAGCATTATTTACTTGAATGGCTTTGCCATTGGCCAGAGATCCCTGAAGAACAGGAAGTCCTGACCAGCCCTTGCAGAGTATGGTAATGGATGAAGGTGGGTGGTACTACATAGAAGTACATTCAGGGATATAATATTACCAAAATAAGAGAAGACATTGTAGCTTCTCCTCTTTTCTTAGAAGAGAAGAGCTAACAAAAGAATAGAGGTAAAGAGGTTTATGAATTTTTTTAAATGTGTTGGAAAACAAAGCTCTACAGAAAACTGCACAACCAAAAATTAACAGAAGCCTCTGTCACCTGATTCAGAATGCATTAAATTGTGTTGCGGAAGCGAACACTGGGAAGAAGGAGGATAAGAAATTAATACAGAATATGTGCATCTGAAATAGCAAAACTCATCCGCTACTTTTAAAATTCAAATAGCAAGCTTCAGGGTTAGAAAAGTGTTTTCCAGCTGCTTGAAACTGATTTCTCAAAGATTGTATTCCTAGACCATATAACCTCCTCCCCCACCCCGGCAAAGAAACAAACTAGTTTCTAGGAGATTTTAAGTATTGTTTTCTGTGACGCTCAGTTTCATTTACCAACTTGGCTAGATTATAGCCCCATTATTCATTCACACACAATCTAAGCTTTCCTGAAGATATTTTGTAGATGTGATAAAAGTCTATAATCAGTTAACTTTAAACGCAGAAGATTATTTTTAGATAATCTGGTTGGTTCCAACTCAACTAGCTGATTGGCTTTAAGATTAGAACTGATGTTAGGTCACCTGCGTGGCTCAGTTGGTTGGGCGTCCGACTTCGGTTCAGGTCATGATCACAGGGTTTGTGTGCTTGAGCCAGGCATCGGGCTCTGTGCTGACAGTTCAGAGCCTGGAGACTGCTCTGGATTCTGTGTTTCCCTCTCTCTCTGCTCCTCTCCTGCTCATGTTCTGTCTCTCTCTCTCTCTCAAAAATAAATGAATATTAAAATTTAAAAAAATGATTAGAACTGATGCTTTACTGCAGAGGAAATACTGCACGTGGAATGCAGCTGCACTTGGGCTGGAGAGTTCAGCAACCATTCCTGCTGCCCTGTCTGTGGATTTCAGACTAATTTTTTTTAAATAGAGTAAAACGTTAATTTTTTAAATTAGGTAATACTCATAAGCCAGAAAAAATTTAATTATGCAATGTATGGCATATGTGGAAACAAAGAGGAGAAAAAAAATTACTGAAATTGGAAGCGATTGCCAGGAAAGTAAGTAGACAATATGCCTAGCAGATCCCCAGCCACAGCAAAATCAGATTAATAATCGTAACTAACATCAGAACACTTACAAAGTGCCAGGTGTTGTTCTAAGTACTTGGTAAATTGCAACTCAAGCCTTGCAACATGCCAATGAAGGAGGTACTAGAATTGGCCTCATTTTACAGGTATAGAGAAGTAAGGCAAAAACAATTACATAGTTTGACACAAACCACTCTGACAATGCCAAAACTGAAACCCAGACCTAGAATCTGGCTCTAGAATCTGCATTCTCAATCCCGTATTACCTTGTGAGTCCTAAGAGAAGCAGCATTTATAATCTACCATTGAAAAGAGAAATGACATATCAGATAAAAGGCTAGTATCCAAAATCTATAAGGAACTCACCAAACTCCATACCCAAAAAAACAAATAATCCGGTAAAGATATGGGCAGAAGACATGAACAGACACTTCTCCAAAGAGGACATCTAGATGGCCAACAGACACATGAAGCGATCCTCACCGTCCCTCATCATCAGGGAAATACAGATCAAAACCACGCTGAGATACTCTCATGCCAGTCAGAGTGGTGAATATGACCAAATCAGGAGACTATAGATGCTGGCGAGCATGTGGAGAAACGGGCACCCTCCTACACCGTTGGTAGGAATGTAAACGGGTGCAGCCCCTCTGGAAAACAGGGTGGAGGTTCCTCAAAAATTTAACCATAGAACTCCCCTATGACCCAGCAGTAACACTGCTAGGAATTTACCCGAGGGATACAGGAGTGCTGATGCATAGGGGCACGAGTACTGCAATGTTCATAGCAGCACTTTCAACAATAGCCAAAACATGGAAAGAGCCTAAGTGTCCACCAACGGACAAATGGATCAAGAAGATGTGGTTGATCTATACAGTGGAATACTACAAGGCAATGAGAAAGAATGAAATCTGGCCATGTGTAGCGGCATGGATGGAACTCAAGGTGTTATGTTAAGTGAAATAAGTCAGGTAGAGAAGGACAGATACCATTATTTTTTCACTTGTAAGTGGAGCAGGAGAAGCTTAACAGAGGACCATGGGGGAGAAGAAGGGGAAAATAGTTGGGGAGAAGGACGGAGGCAAACCATGAGAGACTATTGAATACTGAGGACAAACTGAGGGCTGAGGGGGGTGGAGGAGAGTGGAAGAGGGGTGATGGGCATGGAGGAGGGCACTTGTTGGGATGAGCACTAGGCGTTATATGGAAACCAACTTGACAATAAACTATAAAAGAAAAATTAATGAATTGATTAATTAGAAAAACACATTAAAAGAAAAGAAAGAATCTGCCATGAACTTCATTAAACAGAATGCCAGCCTCATGAGTGGCATGAGCAGAGGAACCCATTTTTAGTCTCATTTGCCCCTGGAGTAAATGGTATGCTGAGTGAGCTCATAGCTCCTGAGGCAGGCAGTGTTCCAGAAAGAGAAGGGTGCTACCAGATAACTGGGATACTTTGACAAATAAGAAAATGAAATCTTTGTTTCTCATGAGAATTATCAGTCATCCATTCCTCTTCATGACACTGTCTCCCCTACACATTTCTTAAATATATTCACGTAGTTTCACCTCCATTACGACAAGCCTGATCCAAGCCACAATTATATCTTGTCTGGATAGATGGAAGAGCATTCTCAAGTAGTTTCCCCATATCCATGTGGTCCCTGCAATCTGTCCTCCACAATGGATGCTAAGGTGGGCTTTTAAAACACAAATTTAAAGTGCTTTGTGCTTTAAAGCAAGAGACTTAATGTCAAGGAATCTATTTCCTCATTTTAAAAAAAATGTGGTACTAATATCTACAAGGCTGCTGCCAATATTAAACAACATATGCAAAGCACTCAGCTTGCTACCTGGAACACAGCAGGCACTCAAGTTGCAAAAAAAACAAAAACAAAAACAAAATTTTAAAAGAGAGAAAAGTATGAGTTCATATAACCACTAGAAGAAAAGAAATGCCAAGTAAAAATAGAAAATTGCAAAAAAAAAAAAAAAAAAAAAGGCGGGGAGGCATGGGTGACTCAGTCAGTTATGCATCCCACTCGTGATTTCGACTCAGGTCATGGTCCCACGGTTCATGAGTTCTAGCCCCACATTGGGCTCCATGCTGATGGTGTGGAGTCTGCTTGGGATTCTCTCTCTCTCTCTCTCTCTCTCTCTCTCCCCCCCCCTCACTCCCTCTCTCTTTCTACCCCTCTCCCAATTGCACTGTCTCTATCTCTTAAGATAAATAAGTTTTAAAAAAAAGAAAATTGCAAAGTAAACCTAAATAACAGGAACATAAAAGGGAAACAAGGAAATATCAAAAAATCAGAAGGCTGAATAAAAGATAGGGATATATAAAACCCAATTATCAGAAAAACAATGATAAAATATAAATTCATTTAGCCTCAGTTAAAGTAGAAGATTTTATATACCTATCTCAGTTGGTAATAGAGAAATATAATTGTAGCATTAAAATAAGGTTTATACCAAACTTTGTATCTGCAGAACATATGGATTACTTTTGAATATTCAGAATTTATAAAAACTGATCAAATTCTAGACTATTAATAAATTCTCAATAACTGTCCTGGAAATGTCTAGAACTCATAGGGTCAAAAGGGCAATCCAGGCAGGGAGCGGAATTGATAAGGCCCTACTTCCCTGGACTCAGCACAACATAGAAACACATAGTTTATCTTTACATGTGTTTCAGAGAAATCAAAAACACAAAAACAGAAGGTTTTTGCTCTGTGTTGTTTCTTAGACAAAAGCCTATCTCCTGTGATGAATCAGATCATATTCGGATAGGGTAACATTTCATACATCAAGACTTCTTTCGTCTTTGAATTGCCCTCCAGTTATTACATCTTCCAGAGCAAGCTGGAGGGAAAAATTCACCACCCTCTACCTTTTTATTTTATTTACCTACCAAGGAGTATCTAATAAAAAGCAGTGACTGTCCAAGCACGACCAGATAAATGAGAAATCTTCAATCAGGGTCTCCCACCTTCAAAATCAAAAAAGCAATGACCAACATAAAAATACTTATGGTACTTTGTAACTATGATGGGTCACCTGTCATATCAGACCGAAACACCTTGCCTATAAATTCAAATATGTTTGGAAGTAACTTGCCTTTGGAAAGAAATGATTTTTATCAGATGCTCTCTGAGGATGAATGAATTTGAAGAAAATTACTGTTCCACATAAAACACATCACACTCGTTCTGTTTTCTGGACCTCATTCTTCCTCCCCTGGCTTCTTCTTTCACACATGCCTCATTGTCTTTGAGGGCACCTATTTATTTTATGTAACTTCAAACTTCTCCCACCCATGTTAACTTCTTTTTTCTCTGAGTCTTACTGTTCTCATGAACCCCACTTAATTCTTGGTTATTCCTTATATAATGTTATATAATGTAAAGACCATGTCTTACTTTCTTTAAACATTTTTAAAAATATTTAGTTTTTGAGAAAGAGAGAGACAGAGCACGAGAGGGGGAGGGTCAGAGAGAGAGGGAGATACAAAATCTGAAGCAGGCTCCAGGCTCTGAGGCTCAAACTCACGGACCATGAGATCATGACCTGAGCCAAAGTCGGACACTTAATCAACTGAGCCACCCAGGTGCTCTGACACCATGTCTTGCTTTCTAAATAAGCCTCATAGAAGCTAAAACGATGCTAGATGCAAATTATGGGCCTTTATTTAATATTTTCCTGAATCTTTATTTTAAATATTTTCCTCCTTTTCTCTACTGCTCTTTTTTTTCATGTTCCTTTAGATCTCTGATTCCAGTGTAGTGATCTTATTCCTTGTTACCTGATTTCTGCTGAAATTATAATCTGTACTTCTTTTCAAAATTTTACGATGAAAACTTTGAAAGCTATGTCATGTCAATGGGACAGCTTATGCCACAAAAGCAACACAATTTTGTATGAAGCTGAAGAACTGAGAATTAGAGTAGTTAGTTTAAAGACAATCTAATTTTGGCCCACCCTCTATTCCTAAGGTTTTGAAAATTTTTTTAACAATTAGAAAAATCTATAAAACATAACAAATTAACTGACATACCTATGGAATTCATAACATGTAATACTTAAAGAAAACGCAACTCCAAAAGCTTTGAGATCGTGGAGGCTTTGCATCAAATCAGCAGAGCAGTGCAAAGGCAGAATGTTGTTTGCATAATGTGGGGAAAAAATATGAACAACCCTTCATTTGAAGAACTGCACTAAAACCTATTTAAACAATATGATTCTTTTCAAGCTGCCATTAAAAAAAAGACCAAAAAAAAGTAGATCAGCCTGACTGAAATAATAAATGATCAAATCCTGTAAGAGGAATTCATAAACCATTCATTTTTAGTTTAGTGCCAACCATTCTTGGCAGTTTCAGATACTATGACTCATATCCAAGTGCCTTTGTCCCATCTAGAACACCAAAAAGTATGCAAACAACAAGAAAACTTGAAAACATAAGCATGTTTGGTTTTGCACAGCAACAAGTCCTCAAAATTTCAAAATAACCTCTTTAGCACCAGGAACTTCAGAAAGTGATAACATGCATGGATCACAGGGAGGATTCGAGCACTATTTTGCTCCCACACTCCCACAACTACGTTCTTTCCTTGGACCTAGTGTTTCATACTGTTTTCAAAAAAGAAATCGGACTATTCCTTCTCTCTTGATATAACCAAGTATCAAGAAATGGAGATAACTATACAAAAAGCTTGACTCCTTTGTAGCATCATTGCATGAGTTTCTCTTCTATGTTCCTCTAAGATGAGACCAGAGAATGGGGTCTATGAGAAAGTGTCTTGAGAATTTGTTGAAGCACCCTTTATGGTGTAGGACATGTTCATTTTTTAAACATAAATATTTCCTGAGCCAGGAAAAATTTATATTTTTTAAATTTATCTTCATGTTTATTTATTTATTTTGAAAAAGAGGGAGACAGAGCATGAGCAGGGGAGGTCAGACAGAGAAGGAGAGCAGGAATCAAAAGCAGGCTCTGCACTGTCAGCATAGAGCACAATGCGGGGCTCGAACCCATGAACCACGAGATCATGACCTCAGCTGAAATCAAGAGTTAGACACTAAACCAAACAAACCGCCCAGGCACCCCAAAAATCTCTATTTTTAAACATTTACAAATACTTATCTTTTTCTCCAAATGTTGGGAGCAATCAGCGTTCAAAAACTAACTAATTGGAGGCTAAAGTTAACAACTCAGGAAACAACAGATGCTGGCCAGGATGCGGAGAAACGGGAACCCTCTTGCACTGTTGGTGGGAATGTAAACTGGTGCAGCTGCTCTGGAAAACAGTGTGGAGGTCGCTTGAAAAATTAAAAATGGAACTACTGTATGACCCAGCAATAGCAGAACTAGGAATTTATCCAAAGGATACAGGGGCTGACTCATAGGGGGACATATACCTCAGTGTTTAGAGTAGTGCTATCGACAATAGCCAAATTATGGAAAGAGCCCAAATGTCCATCAACTGATGAATGGATAAAGATGTGGCTTATATATACAATGGATTACTACTTGGCAATGAGAAATCATGAAATCCTGCCATTTGCAACAATGTGGATGGAACTGGAAGGTATTAGGCTAAGTGAAATAAGTCAGTCAGAGAAAGATATCTTTTGTTTTCACTCATTTGTGGAACTTGAGAAACTTAACAAAAGACCATGGGGGAAGAAAAGGGGAAAAAATAGTCACAGAGAGGGAAGGAAGTAAATCATAAGATACTTTTACATACAGAGAAGAAACTGAGGGTTGATGGAGGTGGGGGAGAGGGGAAAATGGATGATGGGCATTGAGGAGGGCACTTGTTGGGATGAGCACTGGGTGTTGTATGTAAGCAATAAATCATAGGAATCTGCCCCCAAAATCAAGAGCACTCTGTATACACGGTATGTTAGCTAACTTGACAATAAATTATATTTTCAATAAAAAGTACTAATTGGATATATGACATTATACAGTTGTGTAACCCCAGAGAATGAAAATTAATGTCAACTATACTTGGGGTAACTATGCTACATCAATGTAAGTTCATCAATTGTAACATCTGTACCCCTTCAGTGGAGGCTATTCATAATGGAGAAAGGTATGCATGTGTGGAGACAAAGGGTATATGGGAAATCTTTTTGTACTTTCCACACATTTTTTCTGTGAATTCAAAAATGCTTTAAAAAATAAAACAAACCGTCAGATCAAGACAGTTTTTTTACTCATCAGTTAATGACATCAATTACCCCATTATGATCATTGGTTTGTCATTTTCTGCTCATATTTTAGTTTGATTTTTATATTTCATTCAATTGATATGTTTTGAACCTATGCTATCAAGTACTTCAAAATTAGAAAATATTAATATCTTTATGAAAAAATTAAAACTTTTATCAGCATGTGATAAACTTCTTTATTTCTAGTAATACTTTCCAAAATGAAGTCTACCTTTTCAAATTAATAAAGTTACACCAATTTTCTTCTCTTTTATTATTTCCTACTATATATTTTTTGTGTAATTTAAGTACCGTATTTACAACACTTACATTTATGTGATTACCAATGTAACTGTAGTACTTTTGACTATCTTATTTTGTTTGTTCTTTGGCTTAACATTTTCTTTGTCCTTGGTTTATCTTCCTCTTTATATCTTGCTTTCTTTATGAATGATTAAAGTTTATTATTATTTTAAAAATTTTTAATGTTATTTATTTTTGAGAGACAGAGAGCGAGAGGGCAGGAGTAGGGGAGGGAGGAACAGAGAGAGGAGACAGAATCTGAAGCAGGCTCCAGGATTTAAGCTGTGAGTACAGGGCCCGATGTGAGGCTTAAACACATGAACTGTGAGATCTTTACCTGAACCCATGTCGGAGGCTTAACCAAATGAGCCACCAAGGCACCCCTTTTATTATTTTTTATTCTATCTTTTCAAACCTATGTTAGAAACTAAAAACTTTACTTTCATTTTTGGTGATTATCTTGAAATTTTTAATGTGAATATTTAATTTACTAAGGTCTAAAGTAAACCAAGATTTGTAAAAATCACAAAGACCTTAGAATGTTTCTACTTTCATTATCCACCTTCCTGATTTATATTGTCCAGTGATTTGCTTCTATCTTTACTCTTAATCCAACTAGATATTACATTAGACATGTGATTCCAACCTTATGAATTTTTCTGTAATAATTCCATCTCTTTTTCTTGAAGCTGCATTCTGAGCAATTTCTTCAGAGATGTCTGCTAGTCTGCTAACTGGTCTACCTCTCTTCATGTATGTCTAATGCGCTGTTTACCTTACACAACATTTCTAATTTAAGTATTTTTTTATTCCTAGAACTTCTCTTTAGTTCTTTTTCAAATATCCCTAATTATTTTCAAGAACCATGTGTTCTTTTGCCATACTTTCAATTGCTTACTTCCAGTAAGTACTTCCAGTAAGTACTTTTCAATACTTTCAATTGCTTAGTTCCTTAGACCATATTATAACATGATTATTTTATATTTGGCATGTGAATATTCCAAAATCTCTATTCTTGAAAGTTTGATTCTGTTACTTATTCTTTCAAGTGACTCCTGTTTATGCTGGCTTATTCTTTATGTCGTGTATGTGTGTGTGTGTGTGTGTGTGTGTGTGTTTACACATTTATTTTTGAGAGAGAGAGAAAGAGCAGAGGGGAAGAAGGGGCAAAGAGGGAGACAGGGAGACACAGACTCTGAAACAGGCTCTAGGCTCCAAGCCATCAGCAGAGAGCTGGACCCAGGGCCCAAACTCATGAACCACAAGATCATGACCTGTACTGAAGTTGGTACTTAACCCACTGAGCCATCCAGGTGGCCCTTGTGATTTTTTTTACTTGCACACTCATGTTTTTCCTTCCAGGGATCTGGAGGCACGGCCAATCTGGAAGCATTTTACACTAAATTTTCTTTAGGTCTCACAGGGACTATAATTTCTATCCTCAAACTCAGGTATCTGTGGGAATGAAATTAGCAATTTTCTGGAGAGATGTGTTTTCCCCACTCCACCCAGAACTAAGGTAGAAGCACAAAGTATTTCCGCCATCTGCCCCTGTGATGTGGGCTTTTACCTAGTACACTGATGGGAGAAGCGGCCTTATTCAAGGGTTTCTGATCGGATCTCTAACGTCCTCAGACCCAGCCTTTATCCGCCCATGCAAAGTGTGACCCACCATTACAAATGCCTCCTGGCAAAGGCCACATCCGACATTCACTACCTGCCTGGACTCACGCTTTCTTATTATTTCTAGCCTATTATAACTTCCCTTACTTTGCCACCAGCTTAGCCATTTTTAAATACATTTTAATAATTATGATTTTAATAATGTTAATAATAATTGTAATTCTGAGAGTATATATTCTCCAGATAACTGAAGAGCAGAACTGACCCCTTTTCAATTGAAATTCTGCAAGAACGGCGGATTGACCCTCAATTACTCCAGGAAAAAGTGTGCACCAATGATTTTGAACACTTCCTATTTTAACAGGGAAATTCTCAAACGCCAGTCTCTGATTTTCCCAAGTATTGACCTGATGAATGTTGGACAGGTTTTGCTGCTTTTTCTATGAAAAGCAATTACTAGATGCTCACTCCCAACAAATCTCATTTTTCTTTTACTCTGTGGTGGAAGCATCACTCTCCTTATTTACAAATATGAATTTTAAGAATACCAGGCTACATAGGCCACTGTGAGCAGCTGGAGGTGGATGCCCTAAGTGGAGACTAAGGGAGGGGAGCTTGATCATTTCTTCCATAGTCCTGTGCTCTTCCCAGGCAGACTGTGCAGCTCCACACAAATTAGAATGAGTTCGTTTGTAAATAAAAACTGCACTCAGCTGTATCTTAAGCTTATCACATAAGTATCTAGTCAAAATTGTAATAGGAGTCCTGGAAAACCATTTTGCATGTAAAAGGAAAAAAGGGAGAAACTTATTAATGCTGATGCAAGTAACAAGGTTAAGAGAAATCTGTTCATCTTTCAAGTCTTTCACCAGTGCTCTTGAATTATGAGCAACAACACGTCAGCTCCTTCAGACCGCAGTGTCTTGCAATTGTCACACATCCATTACAGCGCTTACTGCACCAGCCTGATAACATCTTCTAAGGGATTTGTCTGTCTTGACAAAAGCACAAATAAACTGATGGTTGGAAAGGGCACATTTTAATCAAAACTGAATGCTCACACTCTGAGACGAGGGCAGCAACAAGAGAAAGAAAAATTAGTGTCAGTTTCTCCTTGACATCTCAGGAATTTAGCAAACAGCCACTGTCATTCTCATATATTTTGTTCCAAAACCGTGCTCAGCCCAGTTCCCTAGGATTCTGATGGCTTCCTTGGGAAAGATGACAAAATTAGGCAGGGGCTCAGAACACACTCAACAGAGCAGCAGAAGTGTCTGCCAGGACCCTCCTAGAACTCTATCCTTGGGATCATGACAGGAACTCATCCATAGGTGGGTCTAGGTTCAGCCCCTACCAAAAAGGTCAGGATCTGGCAAGCAGCTGAGCAGACGCAGGTGCAAATAATAAGACAAAGATGAAAAACACGCTTCTACTGTTCCCATCAAGTCACCTCTCAGTTCATAGGAAATCAAGCCCAAGCCAGTCTGAAATCCATCCCTGTCATCAAGTGATTGGTTCAAGGGCCTTACTCCTGACACTGTCTCTGTAATAACATTGAGAAGATCACATTCCTGGTTCTCTTCCTGGCTCTACGCTTGGGTATTTCCAAGTGGCACTTATTGAAAATATGTACATCTCCCTTGTTCGGTATAGATTGCTGCACCTAGAACAACTTTGATGTGTTGTTGGCCGGAGGCAGCCCCCTCCCCACCATAGGTAAGGATGTGAAAGGCCAAATGGCATGAAGGGAACAAAGAACGTTACTGTCCCACAGCATATCAGCAGCTGTGAACAGGATGCCAAAATTCATGTGACAGCTGGACGGAGCACAATGGCTCCTTAAAACATGTCTCAGGCTAATCATCAAACCCTATCCACAGGGACAAAATCCTAAGTGACATTTTACTTGAACATGGAATCAAAATAAAAGATAAAGCTGTGGATGAAAAGACATTGCCAAGTCGAATTTTAGTCATTTGCTCACTTGGAACATAAACGATTCTGGGAACAAAATACTTAAGAATATTCATTTGAATTCCTGCATGACATTGGGTGCCTTCCACCCCTGAAGTTACAGGACATGAGTGGAAGGGCAGGGATTCAGTAAGGGAAGGAACATAAAGGCAGCAGGTGCTCCCTCTGTTAATAATCTCTTCATTTACCTTATCTGTAAAATCAGCTGTAAGCTGCAAATCATCCAATGGTGGATGGGAGGACTCCAACTGCTCTTGCTCTGCATCGTGGGAAGTTAACAGCAACCCACAGAGAGGTGCATTCGTTGCTGTTCAACTTCTGCATCCTTCCTTATATCCCATGATTTTACCAGAGATCTGTGGGTGGGAAGACCAGTATGGATATTTGCAAATGCCTAGGCAGATTTGGCAAAACACCCAATAAGCATCTGATAATGTCTCCGGAGACAATTCTGTGGCTCTCTCACTATGCAATCTGTCTGCTGAAATGAGCCTCTCTAGAAAAGATTCAGATTGACAATAAGGAATAAGGGGATTTAGCAAAGGAGACTGAAGACTGGCTGCAAAGACACCACTGGTGGAGGAAAGAAGGAGGGCGGGGAGCAGGGGGCAGTATCTTCTGAGAGACAGTTTTCCCCATCAGCTTTTTAATTTTAAAAATTATATTCACCACTTTCAGAACATTTGGAAAAGGGAAAAAGCAGTCCTCCACAATTGCAAAGCTTAATGATATCTTCCTGCTGAATGACATTTTTAGGATTTGTCCTTATGGATGTGGTTTTTCACTTGGTCAGGGACATTTTTGTTTTTTTCCCAAGTACCATCCTGATTTTTCCTGACTCACTGTCTTCTAAAACTTTCTCTTCCAGCCATTTTCTTCAGACACCATATGCACTTTGCTACACATTTGCTTTGTAGCCTAGGCCTCCTGTGAAGTTAGACAATTCCAAGGGCTCCCAACAAACTGCAAAATCTGTGCTTTTCCCTCTTGTTATAGTTGCCTCCTGTCTTTTTTTTACTTCCTCTTCCTGCCTCTGTACCTACCCACTCTGCACTAGACCATACTTCCAGAAAGGAAAAGAAGGATTCTTTCTCCCTGGTAGGAAGACGTTTTATCCTGTATATGAGACAAGAAATTTTATCCAGTTGCACAGAAGCAAAAGAAAAAGTAAAACAACATGAAAGCAGGTATAGGGAAACTGATATTCTGTTTATCGTTTCTGTTTCGCGTCTTTGAGTTGAGATTTGTTTTGCTATTTTGAACATTTTAAATAGTACCCAACCGGGGACTTCTCTTTTCTCTGGGAGAGACAGATCATTGTTTGAATAATGAAAAGAGACATTTGGATACCCCGATAGTATTAAGAAAGGGTTGAGAGAGGGGAAAGCAAGCCGGCTAGATAAATACAGCAAAATCACTAGGTTATGCTGAAGGGCCCAATTCAATATCATAAAGGCATCGAACTTCCTCCTGGAATTTCTCAGCCTTGATTCATCTACAATGTATTATTTTATTCTGTGATGTAAGGTAGAATAGCATGTTTTTTCTCTTTTAAACGTTTTGCCATGGTTTCCCAACACATGTATTGAATAATTCATCCTTTGCCCACTGCTTTTAAACTATACAATAGGCATTTATATACTTAGAACTGTCTGAGGGCTTTTTAACTCTACAAATTCTCATTTAACAAAAGTGGGATGATCTGTGACCATATTCTTTACTTACAAGTAATTTTGATGCACAGCCAAGATTAAGAACATTTGAAAAATACAAAAAAAAAAAATAAGTTTAATAACCTAGTGCTGTCCTTCCTGGCTCTTCCGTCTTGATTTTTAAAAATAGTATTGTATCTAATTTTCACTTATGTATTTTTATCCTTAACATTTGTCCCTTGTGTTAATTAAAATGTCTTTTAAATACCAATGTATTGCCTGCATTACATTCCATCTTATGGATGAATGTTGCATAATTTACTTACCTGTTCCCTATGTTGTCTCTCATTTTGTTATGAGCTTGCACCATATTACCTCTTTGAGAGGGGGGAATAAAGAAAACAAAAGTAAGTATCTCAAAATCTTAAATATTTCATTATTTTTCACTAAAATGTTCTAGAACAGACACCTTTGTTCATCTCATAGTTCTTACCATGTGACCTAGTTGATGTTACAAGAAGTGAAACCCTAGTCTATGTCTTTAGTTTTACTTCCTAAAATCCATGCCAGTGTAGATATACTTAAAGAAATAGTCCTGATTGCTAAACTGAAGCAGAAACTCTGATATAACTGAATATTTAAGGAAATACTAAAGAAAGTCATTTGTTATAGGAATTTTAAAAAGTTTACTAGCGTTTTAGACTGAATGTTTCTTCTTACAATTTGTAAAAAATATCATGCAAATATTGGCCTATGAAATCTAGTGGAAAGTCTTCTAGGCTGAAATGAATTTATAAATCATGAATATTCACATAATATATAAAATGTTGCATAATATATAGTGCAATTATAATAAATGAACTGGAAGTACATGTACAAACATAGATAATATCAAATATATGACCAGGGTGATTAAAAGCAAGTTGCAAAATGGTACTTACAAAATATAAGTACAAATGTAAGTACAATGTAAGTATTTGCAATTTCAGAACAGTGCTCAATACTGTTATAGCTAATACATGTGAATTGGAAGTATAAGAGAATATGTGGGAATGGCTAAAACTCAATTCAGAAATGGTTGCCTCAGGGGAGGGAAGAAGAAATATAAGACAATAAAGGAGTATAGAGAAATATGTATTTCAGCTCTATCTGAAATGTTTTTTCTTCCAAACTTGCAAAGTGTTAGGATGAAAAGATACCGGGTGATAGTTTCAAGAATATTTGTTATGCTAATTTTTATAGTTCAGTATTATTTTTTGGCTTTTAAAAAAATCACTAAAATAATAATTCAAAGCACTAAATTATAATGTTGATGCTAATGTTCCTATTTGATCTGGAACACATTACTTACTTTATCTGTTCTCCAATTCTTTTGTCAGTAAAATGAAGATGTTAATATTTGTCCCTCCTCACTTTACACAGATGGTAATTGGCTAAGGAACAATAACTATAAAGTACATCAAGTTCTATGTAGAATTAAAACACACTTAAATAAAAAAGAAAAATCCTTTTTCCCTCTAGTAAAGAACCACTAATCTACAGGAGAAGGAAAAAAACAGTTGAAGGTCATAAAACTTAAAAATGATGCAATTTAGTTTTTTTTGTTGTACTCATATTAAACAGAGTCAAACACTCTACTTGTTGACTTTTTAAAATTAACAACAAACGTAAAATGGTATACAAGAAATACAGCAAATAAACTTCCATTTTGTATTATTTCTAGGTAAAAGAAACAGAGCAAGGAAAGAGAAGGAGGTGATGAAAGAGGATAGGGGAGAAGCTATAAATAGAGCAATAGGGACAAAGGGACACATATAGAAGAAACGTGAGTCACTGACCCTAAAAGAGAGACATGCAGAAAAGGATTATCTACGCACATACAGAGGAGAACCTACAAACAAAATAAGCACTGAGAAAACATGCAAGAGGACTTTACTTATGAAAGAGAGAAAATCAGAATCATGGTATATCCTCAGACTTGTTTGTAGCCTCCACATAAAACCTTATGTGCCTTATATAAAAACCTCTCCATTCTTGAGTTCCAGTTGAAGATGGTGATGTAAGAAGACTCTCAGATCACCTCCTCCATGGAACACACCAATTATACCTATTAATAGAATAGTTCCTCTTGAAGAAGTACTGAAGGCTGACTAATCAGCTAGTCAATAATCAAAGATAGAGAGAATAGCAAGACATCAGCAAGAGAGGTGGAGACATGCTACAGTTTAAGAGAGTAGCAAGGTAGACAACCACAGGTCCAGCCAGCTACTGAAAGTCATCAAGTATACCTGCTCTGCACAGGGGACATCAGACAAAATATTACTCTTTCAACTTCTGGAGGAGAAACAAATACAGAAGGTCAAACAAATTGGGAAGACAGAGGAATATGCTCTAAAAGAACAAAAAATATATATTATAAAAAGAACTAAGTGAAAGAGATAAGCAATATGTCTGATAAAAAATTTAAAGTAATGATCATAAAGATACTTAATAGCTGGAAAAAGAATAGGAGTGCTCAATGAGATGTTCAATAAAAAGATAGGAAATAGTAAAAAGAACCAATCAGAGTTGAAGAATGCAAAAGAGGAAATAAAAAACACACTATAAGAAATCAATGGATTAGAGAATGCAGAAGAATCTATCAGTGATTGTGGGAGCCTGACAGTGACCACGAGAAAGCATGGTTAGGGACGTGGGGCTGTGCCTGCAAACGGGACTCTCTGCTTGGGCAGATCATGCCTGCAAACAGGACGTTCTGACAAGAGGCCTGCACACAATATCCAAGGTTAATGATCTGCTCGCATACGAGGGAACATGCCCTCCTTAGAAATAAGGAGGAGGCTTGAATTGTGGGAAGGCCTCTTAGGAAACATGTTGTAGTCGCTTCCTCCCTTTGCTCCCCGCTGTCCTTGGAATGTGTTTGGCTACTTGCCCTTATTTGGTAAAGGAATGCATCTTGTAGATTTCAGTTTGTATCCAGTTACCGGGGTATAAAATAAACCGCAAGGGGGGCTTGCGTAGAATTGTTCCTCTGGCTGGAGTTGTGTCTGTGTCTGTCTTTTGTGTGTGTCTTGTCTTTGTGTCATTTCGTCTGCAACAGTGATTGGGAAAACAAGGTAATGGAAAGCACTCAAGCTCAACAGCACAAAGAGAAGAATTTTTAAAAATGAGGACAGGTTAAGAGGTCTCCTAGTCAACGTTAAGCAAACATTCTCATTATGAGGGCCCCATAAGAAGACAGAGAGAAAGGTGTTGAAAAATTATTTGAAGAAATAATAACTGAAAACTGTCCTAACCTAGGAAGGAAGACAGACATCAAAGTCCAAGAATCAAATAGTGTTTCAAACAATATGAACCCAAAGAGGTCCATACCAAAGCACATAAAAATTAAATATCAAAGTTTAAAGATAAATAGAGAATCTTAATCTTAAAAGCATCAAGAAAAAAAAGTTATATCCAAGGGAAACCTCATAAAACTATTGGCTAATTTTTCTGCAGAAATTTTGCAAGCCACAAGGGAGTCCCATGATATATTCAGAGTGCTGAAAGGAAAAAAATCCTACAACCAAGAATACTCTACACAGAAAGGTTATCATTCAGATTTGAAAAAGACACAGAGTGTCTCAGAAAAACAAAAGCTAAAGGAGTTTATATAAGTCAATAAAACCAGCCTTAGAAGAAATGTTAGAGACTTCTTTAGTGGAAAAGCAACGGCCATAACTCTACACAAGAAATGTATGAATAAAAAGATGTGAAATAGGACAACATACACACAAAATGTGAAGAAAGTTAAAAGGGAAGAGAAGGAGAAAAAGAAAACGTTTTTTCTTTTTCCATTTGTTTTTTTAAGAAGGTTTTTTTAACTTAAATGACTATCAAATTAATATAGATTGCTTAGCATGTTATACATAAACCTCATGGTAACCACAAAACCCAAACCTATGACAGATACACAAAAAAATAAATATAAAGAAAACCCCCCAAAATAAAAACACTATGCATACATCAATTACAAATAAAGAGACCAAGAGAAGAAAAAAGGAACAAAGAATAACGACGAAACAACCAGAAAACAAATTTTTTAAATGGCAGTAAGCACATACCTATCAGTAATTACTTTAAATATAAATGACCTAAATATTCCAATTAAAAGACAGAGACTGGCAGAATGGATTTTAAAAAATAAGACCCATCTATAAGCTGCCTATGAGAGACTCACCTCAGACCTAAAGATGCCTACAGACAGAATGAGGAATGGAAAAACATTCACCATGCAAATGAAATTAGAAAAAAAAAGCCAGAGTAGCATACTTATATAAGATAAATTAGACTTTAAAACAAAGAGTGTAATAAGAGACAAAGAAGGGCATTAAGGAATCAATTCAACAAAAGGATATAACAATTGTAAATATCTCCATACCCTACACTGGAGCACCCAAATACATAAAGCATATACTAATGGACATAAAGAGAGAAACTAACGACAATACAGTAATAGCAGGGGATTTTTAAAGTTTATTTTATTTATTTATTTTGAGAGAGAGATAGAGAAAGAGAGCAGGGGAGGGGCAGAGAAAGAGGGAGAGAGAATCCCAAACAGGTGCTGCACTGTGAGCACAGAGCCTGGTGTGGGGCTGTTTCTCACAAAGAGTAAGACCATGACCTGAGTTGAAATCAAGAGTTGGATGCTTAACCGACTGATCCACTCAGGTGCCCCAACAGTAGGGAAATTTAACTCTCCCCTTATGTCAATGCACAGATCATCCAGACAGAAAACCAATAAGGAAACAATGGCTTTGAACAACAAATTACACCAGACAGACTTTGCAGATATAGAGAGAACATTCCAACAGAAAACAACAGAATATAAATTCTTTTCAGGTGCATATAGAATATTCTCCAGAATAGGGACATCTGGGTGGCTCAGTTAGTTAAGCATCTGACTTGGGCTCAGGTCATGATCTCCAGCCCTGAACTGGAGCCAGTGGCTGACAGCTCAGAGCCTGAAGCCTGCTTCAGATTCTTTGTCTCCCTCTCTCTCTGCACCTCCCCTTCTCATACGTTGCCTCTCTCTTTCAAAAATAAATAAACATTTTAAAAAATGAAAAAAAAATTCCAGAATAGATCGCATTTTAGGCCATAAAACAAGCTCCAGTCAATTAGGAAGACTGAATTCATAGCATGCATATCTTGTGACTACAAGAATATGAAGCTAGAAATAAATCACAAGAAAAAAATTGGAAAAAAACACAAACACATGGAGACTAAACACCATGATACTAAACAACCAGGGGTTCATGAGCAATCAAAGATGAAATTTTAAAAAAACACACAAAGACATGAAAATGAAAACACGATTGTCCACCATCTCTGGGACACAGCAAAGGAGTTCTAAAAGGGGAGTATACCTACCTCAAGATACAAAAACATTCAAAGTAGCATTGTAACTTCATTCTTAAAGAAATTAGATAAAAGAAAATAATGAAAATGAGAGCAGAAATAAATGATCTAGAGACTAAAGAAAATAAGAGAAAAAAAATCAATGAAAGCAAGAGCTTGTCCTTTGAAAAGATAAAGAAAATTGACAAACCCTTTGCTAAATTCATGAAGGAAAAAAGAGATGAGACTCAAATAAATAAAATTCAAAACAAGAGAGGAGAAATAACAACTAACACCACAGAAATACAAAGGATTATAAGAGAATATTATGAAAACCTATTTGCCAACAAACTGGACAACATAGAAGAAATAAATACATTCCCAGAAACATACAATGTTCCAAAACTAAACCAAGAAGAAATAGAAAATCAGCCAATTACAAATAACGAAATTGAATCGGTAACCAAAAAACTATCAATTAATACAAGCCCAGGACCAGAAAGATTCACAAGGGAATTGTACTCCACACTTAAAGAAGGGTTAATACCTGTTCTCTTCAAACGACTACAAAGAAAAGAAATAAATTTTCGAAGTATGTTCTATGAGGCCAGCATTAGCCTGATACCAAAACCAGACAAAGACACCACAAAAACAAACAAGCAACATAAAAACCCACTACAGGCCAATATCCCTGATCAACATGGATGTGAAAATCCTCAACAAATGTTAGCAAACTACATAAAGCAATACAGTAAAAAGATCATTCACCACAATGAAGTGTGACTTATTCCCCAGGATGTAAGGAAGGTTCAAAATTTGCAAATCAATCAACATCATACACATCAACAAAACAAAGGATAAAGTTCATGTTATCTCAATACTTGAAGAAAAAGTATTTGACAAGATTCAATATCCATTTATGACAACAACTCTCAATACAATGGAGTTAGAGGGAACATATCTCAACATAATAAAGAACTTATATTAAAAATCCACAGCTAACATCATCTTCAATAGGGCAAAACTGAGAGCTTCCTCCCTTAAATCAGGAATAAGACAAGGATATCCATCCTTGCCACTTTATTCAACATAGTACTGGAAGTTCTAGTCCCAGAAATCATACAAGAAAAAGAAGTAAGAGGTATCTATATTGGTAAAGAAGTTAAACTGTCAGTATTTGCAGATGACATGACAGTATATGCAGAAAATCCTAAAGATTTCATCAAAAATCTACTAGAAGCAATTAATGAATTCAGTAAAGTGGCAGAATGCAAAATTAATACCCAGAAACCATCATTTCTATACATTAACAACAAACTCACTTTAAAACGTTAAAAACAATAGCATCTACAATCGTACCAAAAGCAATAAAATAACTAGGAATAAACCTGATCCAAGAAGTGAAAGACCAGTGCTCTGGAAAACTATTGAACACTGATGAAAGAAGTTAAAGAGGGCACAAACAAATGGAAAGGCATTCTATTCTCTTGGATTGGACGAATTAAGATTGTCAAAAATGTCCATATTACCCAAGCAATCTACAGATTCAATGCAGAAGACCCTGAATAGCCAAAGGAATACTGAGAAGAACAGCGCTGGATGTATCACAATTCCAGATCTCAAGGTACCCTCACGTGATAGTAATCAAAACAGTATGGTACTGGTACAAAAAGAGACACATAAATCAGGGGATCAGAAGAGAGATCCTAGAAATGAACCTACATTTGTATGGTCAGTTAATCTTTGACAACGTTAGGCAAGAACATACAATGGGGAAAAGAAGGTCTTTTCAATAAATGGTGCTGGGAAAACTAGACAGCTACCTGTAAAAGAAATTGGATACTTTCTCACACCTTACACAAAATAACTCAAAATGGATTAAAGAACTAAATATAAGAACTAAACCATAAAAATTATAGAAATTAACACAGGTAGTAATTTCTCTGACATCAGCCATAGCAACATTTCTCTAGACAGGACTTCTAAGTCAAAGGAAATAAATATAAAAATAAACTATTAGCACTTCAAAATAAAAGGTTTTACACTGCAAAGGAAACCACCAAGAAAGTAAAAAGGAATGGAATATTACACAGACATAAAAAAAAGTATAAGATAGTGCCATCTGAAACAACATGGATGGACCTGGAAGGCAATAATGCTAAGTGAAATAAACTAGTCAGAGAAAGGCAGATACCATATGATTCCACTAATAAATGGAATCTAAAAAATGAATAAACTAATATAAGGCAGAATCAGAACTACTAACACAGAGAACAAACAGATGGTGACCAGAAGACAGTGGGTAGGGGACTGGGGAAATGTGAGAAGGGGAGAGGGACATACAGGCTTCCAATTATGGAGTTAGGTCATGGGAATAAGAAGCAGAGCATAAGGAATACAGTCAAGAGTAGAATAAAAGTGATATAATGGAACGTATAGTAGCTATAGCTGTGGTGAACACAGCGTAATGTATAAACTTGTCACGTCACCCTGCTGTACACCTGAAACGAATGTAAACATTGTGTATCAACACTACTCAAAGGAAAGAAAAAAGAAAACAAAGAAGAAAAACCTCTCCATTCCTTACCCACCAGCCCAGCCCAGCTCCCAGTTCCCAGAACCAACACTGGGACGAGGCAGGATTAAGCAGTTTTTATGGCTCTGCTTCAATATAAGTCACCATCCATGTTGGTTCCAGCTTTATCTTTATCTTTATCTTTCCTCACTTAAATCCACTGAGATCCTACCCCTCCTAATAGCCTCGTTTATCTTTTAACAGCTTGGGTTTCCTAGAACACTTCTTGAGTGCATATTATGGTAACCTGTTTTTATGGACAGCAATCATTCATCTGGATTCCCCACATTTCAGCTTTCTGTTTCCCTATTCAAACTTAGTAACATTTTATCTTGGTCTCTTATCACAGATCGTCTGCTCACCTGGGAGATGTTGCTATACCATTTAAATGCTAGATGTGCTTGCTAAATGGATTATTACAATTGCGCCTTCCCTGAATATGTAAGTCTGATTGTAGGCTCTGGTCTCCCCATCGATGGCCAGATATGTCCTGAGATAAGAGGGAATACATCCATATCTTCACAAAGCAGCATCTCAAGACCTTTGTCTAGGGTGACCATTCATCCTGATTTATCTGAGACTGCCCCAGAGTCATTATGAACACTGCTCTCACTCTTGGAAGTGTCCTGGTTCAGACAATAAATTACATAGTCCTCCTTTGGTTCTTGCCTCTAAAGACTTCCAAATCCATGTTTCATTCTTTTAGCTAGAGTTAAAACTGGGCTGTCAGTATTTGAGTAGATTAATCATTCCAAATGCTTAGTGCAACAAGTGACTGAGGATTTATTGCCCTAGTTTAAAAATTATGTAATAACAGTAATAGTAATAGTAATAAAACTTACAGTTTAGTGAGAAGAATATTTAACACTTACTGATTGCATTCCAGGATTTATGCTAAATATGTTTCCTGTATTTTTTCCTTCACTGACACAAGACCAGGAGGTAGGTATTTGTATTGTCACTGTTTTATAACACGTTACAGTATAATAAATGAGGGCCACTTAAAATTAATAAAAAAAAAACTAGTAATAGGAATATTCTCAAAGTAAACTAAGCTATTCTCTTGATTTGTTCCTCAATATTGTATTTTATATGTTTCCGTCGGTCTAATATATTCAGAATCCTCACTTCTGATGCACTGATTCTGGCGCCTCTGTCAAGAGTTTCCAATTTAGTGAACTGGCCATTTATCCATAGAACATCACTAAAATATGCATTACGCAGAACTTTTTTGAGGAAACTTTGCACAAGTGAGAATCATTTTTTTATTGCTATTTACAGAGAGCTGATATGAGGTGTCTCTCCAGAGCAAGGGATTCAATTTGGTAAAACAATAGGAAAACCAGGTATAGTTCAATGTTTCTAAGTGTAGAGGAAAGGGCTTCATTTTACTTCATTTTGGGCTTTTAGCTCAATAGACCTGTCTGATTGCATCTACCACAATGTTACAACACATAGAGATACTTTTTGATTTCATACATCACTTATAACTTCTTTAGCAATTCTACCAAGCCAATGCTTATTATTCTTCCAAACCTGAGAAGCACCGTCTAGACTTTGCTATCCTACTGGTCGCTCAGACTTCTGTTCCAACATAAACAGCTTTCACTTCTAAAAACAGTGCCGACAAGTTTTCATAACACCATCACACAATTTTATCTCGGCCCAGACACTTCTCTCATTGCTTCTTTATTTCCTTTCTCCTTCCGCCTTTAACTACAGGTGTTTCCTCAGGTTTAACTCACGGTCCCTTCCCTTCCCTATATATGCAGTCTCTTTCCATGCAACCATGGTCACACCTATGGCCTCAAATATCACCTGCATTCAAAATTCTCTCCTATACCTGTTTTAAAAAAGAAGAAAAACTTAAAATGAATAGAAGGAACTCAAGATATCTTGAACATGATTGTGCTTAGAAGGAAAAACTTACACCACCGTCCCCAGCAAAGTCAAGAACAAGATAAACACAGTAAATAATTCCACTGTTATTGCTACATTGTTCTGGAGCCAATACAATCAGACAAGACAAACCAATGTGATACATGAAAGTTATAAAGGGGAAGGGAGAATTATCTCGCCTCCAGGTAACACGGATCAGCAGGATCAACTTGATTCACAACCCCAGGGACCATCATCACCATTGGAGTCTGGTTGTGCAGTGTAGCAAACTGGCAAGATTACATACCTGGAAAACCAAGAGAATCCACTGAAAAGCTATTACCAACAATAGGAAAATGTAGTAAGATGGCTGGAATAAAATAACATACAGAAAACAATAGCTTTCATATATAAAACATCTCTAGTTAGAAGATGTAATACTAGAAAAGAATAGCAACAACAACAAAAGTACTAAATACAAAGGAATAAACCTAACATGAAAAAGACAATGTAAGACTTCTGGTTTCTATTCCAGCATGTAAGGGGCTTGGAAGCTGTCACTCTGCCTAACATGTAAAAAGCTGAACAATCTCAAAATCGACTAACTCTTCTTAGATATGTCACAGAAATAAGATAACAACATTGGAGAGGTACACAGGAGAATGCAGACAATCACAATTTACCAGAGCAAAAACCCAGAAACCTCCCCAGAAACCAGCACAAGAGTAGGAAAACCCAAACTGTAACTAAACAAATGTAGGAGGCCCAGTGCACAAAGATCTGAAAGCTAAAACCCTAGAGGGCCCCAATCATATGAAGGATCCCACAGTTTTGTGGGTTGTATTCTCCAGGAGCCCTACAAGGTTCTCAGTGAAAATCAGACAAAATATGCCTTCCAGTGAGGAGAGAAGGAAAGCAATCATTTTTAAATACACCTGAGAGAGAGGTGGCTGGGTGGCTTATTCAGGTAACCTCTGACTTCAGGTTATGATCTCATGGTTCATGGGTTTGAGCCCCACGTCAGGCTCTGTGCTGACAGCTCAGAGCCTGGAGCCTGCTTCAGGTTCTGTGTATACCTCTCTCTGCCCCTCCCCTGCTTGTGCTCTCTCTCTCCCAAAAATGAATAAACATTAAATTTTTTAATACACCAAAGAATTCTGTTTTCCTGAACAAAATCTGCCCTCAAGAGAAACTGTTTCACCAGAGCCTAACCTATCAGGGTTTTTTTCAAAGCCCAAATGACCTAACTCTTAGAATGAATAAATTATTTCAATAAAGATACAAAATCAATATATAAAAATCAACTGAAATTTAATATACTAATAATGAATTTTCAGGAAGAGAAATTAAGAAAACAATTCCATTTATAACTGGATCAAAAAGAATAAAATACTACGGAATAAATTTAACCCAGGAGGTGACTGGTACAAAGACTTGTACATTGAAAATTCAAAGACATTGATGAAAGAAACTGAAGACACAAATAAATGGAATATACTTAATGAACATGAATTGAAAGAATATTGTTAAAATGTGCATACTACTCAAAGCCATCCACTGATTCAATACAAACCCTATAAAAATTCCAATGACAATTTTCACAGAAATAGAACAGCCCTAAAATTTGAATGTAACCACAAAAAGAACCAACCAGAATAACTACAGCAATCAAAAGAAAGTAAAACAATGCTGGAGGTGATGATGTTTTCTAATTTCATACTGTATTAGAAAGCTATAGTAATTAAAACAGTATGGAAATGGCATAACGACATACACAAAATCAATGGAACAGAACAGAGAGCCCAGAAATCAACCAACACATATATGATCATCTAATTCACAACAAAGGAGCCAAGAATATATAATGGGGAAAGAATAGTCTCTTCCATCAATGATACTAGGGAAACTAGACAGCCACACGCAAAACAAAGAAACTTGGCCACCATATTACGCTATACACAAAAATCAACTCAAAATGGATTAAAGATTTGAATGTAAGATCTGAAAGCATAAAACTCTTAAAAGAAAACATAGGGCTATCCTCTGATCCAGGAAGTCCACTTCTGGGTATATACACAAAGGAAATGAACAGGATCTTGGATAGATATCTATACTCCCCGTGCTTATTGGAGCATTATTCACAATAACGAAGATATGGAAACAACATGTATCTGTCAACAGATAAAAGGATGAACAAGATGTGGAATATATATACAATGGAATATTATTGAACTATGAGAAATAAGGAAATCCTGCCATTTGTAACAACATGGATGGACCTTGAAAACATTATGCCAAGTGAAATAAATCAAAGAAAGAAAAATACTGTATGATATCACTTATATGTGCAGTCTAAAAAAGCCAAACTCATAGAAACAGAAAGCAAAAACGTGGTTACCAGGGACCAGAAGTGAGGTGGGGAAAATGGGGAATGTGGTTTAAAGGGTACAAACTTCCAGTTATGAGTAAGTTGTGGAGATCTACTGTACACGATGGAGATTATTGTTAATAATATTACACTATATACTTTAAAGCTTCTAGGAGAGGAGATCTTAGAAGTTCTTACCACACACGTACAAAAAATGACAACTATGCGATTTGATGGAGGTGTTGTCTAACACCATGTAGGTATCATTCTGCAATATACAAATGTATCAGATCAACACCCTGTACATCTTAAACATTAAATACAACTATATCTCAAAAAAGCTGGCAGAGTGTGAGGGAGATGCCTTTACAACAGGCAAGTTGCAGAAAATTTGCGGAAACAATCTTTGCCCAATTTGCTTTCCACACATGCCATATTCATGATGAAAAGCTTACATCAAAAGTTCAAGTCCCTTATATTTTAATGACTTCCAAAAATGAAAACATGGGGCTGATAGGAGACAGCAGAAACTTAATTTGCATGTGCTCTGACACTGTTTATTAGCTATTCTGATTTTGTATTTGCAGTAGGGGTAAAATTACTTAATAGCAAACACTTGAGAGTATGTCTAGAAAACTTTTGTTTCCCAAAAGAGTATTAAGAATCTCTCTGGCTTCTTCATGCTATCAGAAATAGAATAATACCATTAGATATTTATCTACTGCTGAAAAGACCAATGGCTTTATTTAGTCTGTGCAGTTCAGAAAGAGAAGCCCAGTTGCGGTTATTTTTCTAATATTACATGTGAATTACAAGAACAATTTTTTAAAAAGGATTACTCCAGGGAAGGAAGAACATCAAATGGTTAAAGTAAATTCATTTGGTAAGGTGCCTTTGAGAGACAATAACGTTAATTTCTGAAAGATTTAACTTCCTGTTGCAATGGCAGTTATTTTCTGAAGACAAAAGAGAAAGAAAAAGAGAGAAATTCTGTACCAAAAAATATAACTAAATTATAAGATTTTACAAGATTTGCAATGTATTTGATGTTTTCATAACAGACAAATTTTTTTGATCTGATGAGCTACTATACAATTTAATCTATAGGTAATGTATAACTTTTTTTTTTATCAATAGATAAGTTGTAATTTAAGAATGCTTCTAACCAATTCAACAGTTTAGTCTGCTGGGTTTTGTAAGTGTTTTTAGTAGGTGGTAGTCATAAACCTACTAGCTAAACATGACTGAAGGTGAGTCATAAAAATATTTTGATGACTTATAGCAGCAATCTCAACAACAGATCACATCTGAAGTTTGAAAATAGTGCTTATTAGAGATAATTGATTTGGATTTTATTAAAATTCAAAAATAGAGGAAATTTACTTTTTCCCCAAATATAATGATTTCATTATATCACTTGTAAATGGAAAAACTTTCCTGGAGACTCCCATCATTAATTAAACCAATTTTACATGGTGACCATCCCTCAGACTTGAATGGGAAGAGAAAGTCACAGACTATTTTCTCATTTCCCCACACATTACTTATTTCTGAAATTAGAATGTCATTTGTAGTGATGTGCAACTTAATTGAGTGTACCTTTTACCCATGATCCCCATCTCCCTGAAAAATAGCACTATCAATTTGACATTCCCCTAGAAGGAATTTACCTAAACATCATAAAAGCCATCTATGAGAAGCCCTCAGCTAACATCATCCTCAATGGGGAAAAACTGAGAGCTTTCCCCTTGAGATCAGGAATACCACAGGGATCTCCACTGTCACCTCTATTGTTTAACATACTGCTGGAAGTCCTAGCCTCAACCATCAGACAAGAAAAGGAAATAAAACATATCAGAATTGGTAAAGAAGAAGTCAAACTTTCACTTTTTACAGACGACATGATACTCTACCTAGAAAACCCGGCAGACTCCACCAGAAGCCTACTAGAACTGATCCAGGAATTCAGCCAAGTTGCAGGGTACAAAATCAACATACAGAGATCAGTTGCATTTTTATACACCAATAATGAAGCAACAGAAAGAGAAATCAAGAAACTGATACCTTTTACAATTACACAAAAAACTATAAAATACCTAGGAATAAACCTACCAAAGAAATAAGAGATCTGTATGATGAAAACTACAGAAAACCTATGAAGGAAATAGAAGAAGACACAAAGAAATGGAAAAGCATTCCATGCTCATGGATCGGAAGAATAATTATTGTTAAAATGTCACTACTACCCAAAGCAATCTACACATTCAATGCAATCCCAATCAAAACTGCACCAGCATTCTTCTCAAAACTAGAACAAACTATCCTCACATTTGTATGGAATGAAAAAAAAACCCCGAATAGCCAAAGTAATATTGAAGAAGAAAACCAAAACAGGAGGCATCACCATCCCAGACTTTAGCCCCTACTACAAAGCTGTCATCATCAAAGACAGTATGGTATGGGCACAAAATCAGACACAGAGACCAATGGAATAGAATAGAGAAATCAGAGTTGGACACACAAATGAATGGCCAACTAATCTTTGACAAGGCAGAAAAGAGTATCCAATGGAAAAAAGACAGCCTCTTTAACAGATGGTGCTGGGAGAACTGGACAACAACATGCAGAAGAATGAAACTAGATCATTTTCTCACACCATACACAAAAACAAACTCAAGATGGATAAAGGACCTGAATGTGAGATAGGAAACCATCAAAACCCTAGAGTAGAAAGCAGGAAACAACCTCCTTGACCTCAACTGCAGCAATTTCTTACCTGACACATCCCCAAAGGCAAGGGAATCAAGAGCAAAAATGAACTACTGGGACCTCATCAAGATCAAAAGCTTCTGCATGGCAAATGAAACAATCCATAAAACTAATAGGCAACTGACAGAATGGGAAAAGATAGTTGCAAATGACATATCAGATAAATGGCTAGTATCCAATATCCATAAGGAACTCATCAAACTCCACACCTGAAAAACAAGTAATCCAGTGAAGAAATGGGCAGAAGACATGTACAGACACTTCTCCAAAGAGGACATCCAGATGGCCAACAGACACATGAAACGATGCTCAGTGTCCCTCATCATCAGGGAAATACAAGTTAAAACCACACTGAGACACCACCTCACACCAGTCAGAGTGACTAAAATGAACAAATCAGGAGACTATAAATGCTGGCGAGGATGTGGAGAAACGGGCACCCTCCTACACTGTTGGTGGGAATGGAAACTGGTGCAGCCCCTCTGGAAAACAGTGTGGAGGTTCCTCAAAAAATTAAGAGAACTCCCCTATGACCCAGCAATAACGCTGTTAGGAATTTACCCAAACAATACAGGAGTGCTTATGCATAGAGACACATGTACCCCAATGTTCATAGCAACACTCTCAACAATCGCCAAAACATGGAAAGAACTTAAGTGTCCATCAACTGATAAATGGATCAAGGGGATGTGGTATAATTATACAATGGAATACTACATGGCAATGAGAAAGAATGAAATCTGGCCATGTGTAGCATCATGGATGGAACTAGAGGTTGTTATGCTGAGCGAAATAAGTCAGGCAGAGGACAGATACCATATGTTTGCACATATAGGTGGATCAGGAGGAACTTAACAGAGGTCAATGTGGGAGAAGAAGGGGAAAAATAGTTGGGGAGAGGGAGAGAGGCAAACCATGAGAGACTCTTGAATGCTGAGAACAAACTGAGGGCTAAGGGGGTGTGAGGGAGAGTGGAAGGGGGATGATGGGGATGGAGGAGGGCACTTGTGGGGATGAGCACTGGGTGTTATATGGAAACCAACTTGACAATAAACTATTTAAGGAAAAAAAATATGATGATCACCGTAGAATGAACAGGGAGTTTAAATCCAAGAAATACAGATGAACCTATTTATAACGAAAAGGAACAAAGGGAGTCCATTTATAAGAAGAATAAGCTGACAGAAAACAGTCATGTTATTTCTTGCCTAAATGGAGTTGTGCCTCAAAACTCTGTAAGCCAGAATGGTACTTCTCCCTCGTGTCGTGGCCATTGTCCTCCTCCTCCCCCTCCAACTCCTCCTCTCCTTCCTGCTCCCCCCATCATTGTCACCTTCATTATTAATATCCCCACCATTAATTGAACAACCACTTGCAGCCATCACTGTCCTTTTGATATAGTACTTTTACATGTGTGATTCAAAGCAATGTGTCCTTGGGACACCTGGTTGGGTCAGTTCATTAGGCAATGGACTCTTGGTTTCAGCTCAGGTCATGATCTCTAGGTTTCATTAGTTTTACCCCGTGTTGGGCTCTGTACTGGCAGTGCCTGCTTGGGATTCTCTCTCTCCCTCTCTCTGCTTCTCCCCCACTCACACTCTCTCTGTTTCTCTCAAATAAACAAAAAATAAAAATTAAGAGTCCTCAATCCCAGCCTCACTGTAGAACTCAAAGAGCTTCAAAAAATATAGCTGTCCAGGCCCATTACAGAACAACTATTTTAGAGTCTTTTCAGATAAGGCCTGGACATCAGTATTTTTTAAGTCTCCCCCATGTGATTCTGATGCACCATGAGGACTGAGAGTTGCTGTTTTTCTATACTACTGCCAACCAGCACCAAGTCTTGAAAGAGAAGCTACAATGACTCATGTCATATTCTTTCCAGTCAAAAGAGAGAATACTTCCCACAATTTATAAAGCACAAGGGAAAAATAGCCTAATAAAAGGAATCACTTCCCCAATATTGTTAAAGAGGAGAAATGACCATAGAATTCATGTGGGAAATTCACTCTTATAAGAAGCAGAATAACATTAATATTTATCAGGACCTCATACACTCGGCCTTGGACTCTAACTTTTGGTGTATTTGTCATTCATTGTAATTAGTGTCAACTATTTAGTCACATGTAGCAGATAAAAGATGCTGGCTACTGGTAGCTAATTACACAATAAAACCAATTACCTATTTGGAACTCTAGGTCCCATGCTCCAGAACTCCAACTATTCCTGGAAATAAACCCCTCTACAGATTTCTCTTTACCATGAGACACACTTTGAAAAGAATGCATCATCTTTTATTAGTATCCCTGCTCATCAACGGTGTTTCCCTGGAGCCTTGTGCTTCATACCGTAACTTTCATCTGTTTCCTATAGCAATATCCCTTTCCCAGAGAGCTAAGATAATGATTTCAGTTGCCCTGACATCAAATTTTCTTTTGCCAAAGTGGCTTCTCGGGAACACCAAAACATTCCCCAATTCTCAAGAATGTGCTCTGTTTTCTTCTTTCTCTCAATTTAGATAATGTTGTCTTACACATAGCTTGTGAGGGAACCTAGGGACCACTCTGCTGGTATTCTGTTAGAAAATGGAGAGAGAAAACATACTTTCTTACTCTGATTAATTTCAGAGTAATGAAGTTTTAACAGCATGTTCACAGGCAACCTGGGATCTTCTGACCAAGGATTTTACTCTGTGCAAGTGTGGGATAGCACTATCACGCATTCATTGAAGAGTTGCGGCCACACACATCATATACCTAGTAAGCACTGCCAGCATGCGTGATCCCACATATGCAAAACAGACACTTTCTGTTCTAAACAGCTGTCACTCCATTCTCTGGTGATCAACACTTTTCATTTTCTTAAGGTAGAACTCTGGACCTGCTTACAAGTTTTCTTCTACCAACCACAATGGCAGAAGAGGTGCTGGTATAGCATGGGTTGTTTCCCTCAGGCGCTGCATTTCATTTCGAAACAGAATAATAACAAATTCAATAAGTCACGCTATATAGACAATTGTGTAGTTTTTTCCTCCACAGTTCACTGAATGCAAACCTTGCTCACTTCCCTAATTTTACCCATGACTAGTAGAGAAATATTTCAAATGATGGCTTAAAGATAAATGAGACAAATGCACTGGAGAAATAAGGTTTAAATATTTACTTGTAATGATGCTAGTGTGTAAGTTTTGGGCAATCAGTCACTAATCAAGAAGATATTGAACACTTTCTGGGCCAAAACACAGGACGTGAGAAAGTCCAAACATTTCTCAGCCATGGTTCTCTTCAAGGAACTTAGGGTAAAAGAGATATCTACCCTGAAACCATTGTTTTCAGAAATAGTTTCTACAGAAAACAGATCAACAAACTTCACACCCAGTAAAGTTCTTCATTATTATCATTAAAATATTTTTCATTATTATTAAAATAAATTAAAATATCTGCTGGTGACCCATGAAATATCTGAAACAAAAGAAAACAATAATAGGTGTTTATACAGTGTCTTACCTTAATGCACATTGGCTTACATGGGACTGAGAGAGGTAGGAATGATATCAGGAGAACATAAAAGTTACATTGGTTGATGCATCATTTTTTTTTTAGCTCATTAATAATTTGTGCCATCAAGTGTTAGGAGATGAATTCACACAACACTAACAAAGCTGAGTGAGGCAACTGCAGGTCCTGTGCCCCATGTCCTCCCTCTTTACTCAGTTCAGTCAAGTACTTTGTCTTAGAAAAGCTTACTGTAACTTCTTCTAGATATCTGTACATTTTGCTCGTCTCCCTAACTCAGCAGGTTTTTTTAAGCTTTTGATGTTTGTTTATTTTTGAGAGAGAGAGAGAGACAGAGAGACAGAGCATGAGCAGGGGAGGGGCAGAGAGAGAAGGAGACACAGAATCTAAAGCAGGGTCCAGGCTCTGAGCTGTCAGCACAGAATCCGACACTGGGCTCAAATTCACAAACCACAAGATCATGACCTGAGCCAAAGTCAGACGCTTAACCGACTGAGCCACCCAGGCGCCCTCTAACTCAGCAACCTTGATTTTGCCTTAAATCTCCCCCCACTCTCCCTCCATCAAAGTACCTTTTGTTTTTTGTTTGTTTTGAGGTCACATCCTACATCGCATCCTACATTTACTAGTAAGTGGCATTTCTCATGTTTTAGAAATGTTAACGGGTCTTTTGAAACTACTAAAAGTTTTAATAAGATCATTCTTGTTCTCATTAGTGCTGTGGTCACAAAGTTGCGTAGGTTTCTAATGATCTGCCCCAATCCCATTTTCCCTATAAGTTCTGGTCTTTTTAGTGCAGGATTGTGCGGAATAGAAGAGAGACTCAGTGAAGACTCCCCAGTTGTTCAAGAAAGCCAATCCTTCAAAGTCACATGTAGCATTTCAGAGCAATTATATCCATTGGATTTACAGAGCTTTAGTGGAATATGCCATCTGGAGCAATGATCTAGTGCCTTAAGGACAGCTTACCAGAGCACCATTTCCTTGGTGCAGTCCAGCTTTCGAAGTCTGAAATTACTGTTTTGTCCATGCACCCAAAGATGATCATTCTTTAAGAAACTAACACCAATACAGCCCCTCTGGAAAACAGTGTGGAGGTTCCTCAGGAAACTAACAATAGAACTCCCTTATGACCCAGCAATAGCACTGCTAGGAATTTACCCAAGGGATACAGAAATGCTGAGGCATAGGAGCACATGGACCCCAATGTTCATAGCAGCACTCTCCACAATAGCTAAAACATGGAAAGAGCCTAAGTGTCCATCAACAGATGAATGGATCAAGAAGATGTGGTTTATCTATACCATGGAATACTACATGGCAATGAGAAACAATGAAATCTGGCCATGTGTAGCAACATGGATGGACCTTGAGGGTGTTATGCTGAGCGAAATAAGTCAGGCAGAGAAGGACAAATATCATATGTTTGCACGTATAGGAGGATTAGGAGGAACTTGACGGAGGAACAAGGGGGAGAAGAAGGGCGGAAATGGTGGGGGAAAGGGAGAGAGGCAAACCATGAGAGACTCTTGAATGCTGACAAAAACTGAGGACTGATGGATGTGGGGGGGAGGGGGGATGGGCATGGAGGAGGGCACTTTGGGGATGAGCACTGAGTGTTATGTAGAAACTAATTTGACAATAAACTATTTGTAAAAAAATAAAAATAAAAAAAATATATAAAATTTAAAAAAAAAAAAAAAGAAAGAAACTAACACCATTATCCCATGCCAACCAGATTCATAAAATACTGATGCCATCACCAAAAAGTCAATGAGAAAAAGCGGATCACAGTAACCAGGGTCATGCATCTATGCATGCATTCTCTTTGAAAATCTATTTAGAATGTCAAACATAGCAAGGAAATTGTGCAGTGTGCATGGAGACAGAGGAAGGAGAGTCAGGCAACTGGCCTTAAAGCCCATAGAGCAATCCACATGCACATCCACATAGATCTGCCAAATGGGAGAGAACACACATGTTCACTGGTTAGGGCTGAAGTAAGTGGTTTAACAATCTTTTTCATGAACTGTTTTATGTTTTAAAAAAAACCTTTGAGGTAGATTTTTGAGCAATTCTAAGCAACCATGTAGGAGGTGTAATTAGAATCTTAACATGATAAGTGGGTTAAAAATATTCAAAGCAAAATGTTACTTGGCTGGAAGTTAGTGTTTGTTAAAACAATTCTATGAACTCTTTCCAGGTAATTTCAGATTAATATTGATAACAGCTGCTGATTAGACCATGAAGAAAATTAGTCAATTAGTTGTGGTTATCTTGGAACAACAGTCTTCCAGAAGATCATGGTGGGAGGGGCGCTTGCTTAAAGTTGTTTATTTCAGAAAGAGTTTAGAGAGTAATATAGAAATATCAAATGGCAAGTCTGGAGAGAGAGAAACACACACTGTTAGAGAAAAAGCAAAGACTTTAATATTGCCTATAAATGTGATTTATGAAAGAATATGAGATTAAAATAAAAAAGATACTTCATTCAATTAGATTTATTTAAAGTGTACTATTAAAATTAATGGCATAAGTAAGTGCCTCAAGTTAAAAATGTTATGTAGTCTCTGCAAAATCTCATTATTTGATGTCTGACCAAATGTTCTCATCATTTCCCTGAGCTTGACTTGGATCTTTCTGATGCTTTCAAATTTTTGTTCTGTCTAATTAAAATAAGCTTCCATTTGATATATTCTGGTGCAATGATCAAAATATCAAGAGAGGTAATGAGCTCTACTGTCTGCTAATATAGCCAGGATACCCACTGTGCCAGATATTCAGTATCAGTGGAGGAATTTTCTATGAATAGAGGGGTTAATGGCATGATTTAGCAAAGTGCCTAATTTCACTGCTGTTGGCAAGAGTTTTGGATTTTCCTTGTGACTCTGACGTTAGAATGTGGCCATCCCCACATAGATCCTTTCATTCATCTTCATGGTGACTCTTTATCACAGCAATACACTGTTGGGCTGGTCTTCCTGAGTACAGAAAAAAAAAATGGCTTTATTGCAGGTATGAGTAGATTTGTGGGTATAACATAAACACAAGAGATAGAGTCACAGAGGAAAATCAATGTTCAGCTGTGTCCTTCTTTCAATTAGAAAGAATTCTGACTGTCAGATTAACTTATCCTACTATTTTTCTGGTCTAAAATGCTTCCAGTTGGTAGAAGTTGGTAGTCTCTTTCCCTTGTTTTTCCTTTGTTTTTTCAAAATTTATTTTTTTACTTTCTTAATATTTTTGGCTTTTTCCATTCCTGCCCCCCTTTTAGGCTGAATTTTTCTCTCATAGATACTCAAACAAATTTTCCATCCTTGCTTTCCAATTACTACTTTCATTTATCTATAAATATACCATAAAAATAGTTTCTAGGCAATAGGACTATAGAGCTGTGGTAAAGACTGGAGGGGCGCTTGGGTGGTTTAGTCGGTTAAGCGTCCAACTTTCGGTTAGGTCATGATCTCGCGGTTCGTGGGTTCGAGCCCCGCGTCGGGCTCTGTGCTGACTGCCAGCTCGGAGCCTGGAGCCTGTTTCAGTCTGTGACTCCCTCTCTCTCTGACCCTACCCTGCTCACGCTGTCTCTCTCTCTCTCTCCTAGAAATAAATAAAACATAAAAAAAAAAAAAGAACTGTGGTAAAGACTGGAAACAATATAAAAGGGTAAGACATCCTCTCTAGTTTCCAAATGCTGTACTCTAAAGTGGGAAGAGAAAACAGGCCCATGGTACAGTTAAACAACAGCAACAACAAAAGACTATTCAAATAAATTCTAATCCACCAGTACTTAGCAAATGCAGAAAGCACTGCTAGAATTCAGATACTGAGAAGATAGGTGTGAACAAGAAGGAGCTCACAGAACTGTGGGATGGAAAAATGACAGCCTATTTTGGGGTGGTGGACCTTTTGACACTTCCAAATCCTCAGGAAGGCTAGACTTCAAGGCCATCCATTAAAAACAAATCCCGGGGTGACTGGGTGGCTCAGTCTGTTAAGCTTCTGACTTTGGCTCAGCACATGATCTCACAGTTCATGGGTTTGAGCCCCGCATCCTGACAGCTCAGAGCCTGGAGTCTACTTCGGATTCTGTGTATCCCGTTCTCTCTCTGCCCCTTAGCTGCTCATGCTCTGTCTCTTTCGGTCTCAGAAATAAATAAAACATTAAGAAAAAAAAATGTTTTAATCTTCAGTGTAAAACAGAGGGCAAGAACCTGAATTCTCAGAGTCAGACCATCTCGTTCAAACCATGGATTCGCCATTCAATAATTACTGGCAACTAACATACCTTCACTATAACTCAGTTTCCTCATCAGTGATAGAATTTGCTAAGTATAAAATAGATTAATGTACATAAAATATTTAATACTATGCCTTACACAGAGTAAGTGCTATACACACATTTGCTATTCTTACCATTATTAACTGCTGATGATGCCAGAAATACCCCTGGACACAAGAATGTGTGTCTAGTCTTGAATCACAAGACTTGTCACCCTCCTTTTTTAATAAGCAGATTCAATCAGCAACAAATAGTTATTTTGATGAGGGAGTATATAGGAATGTAAGTAGAAGGGAGGAAGAGAAGAAAAACTAGAGACGGTGATCAGATCTCCTCCAATTTCAAGTCATTGTAACTCAAACAGCCCCAACAATGATTCCTTCAGCTTTGACTTAGTATCAGAATGTGCACAGCTTTTACTCTGTGTTTTGATAAAAATTTACATATTCTAAAGTAATTTTCCAATTTTTTTTACCTCCACATTCCTAGGTTGTGTATTAATTTTAAGAGCTGGCTCAGAGGCACAGCTTGTTTTTCTAAGCATCTTTCTCATTTGTATGTAAAATTCTGTCTCACCTTTCATCCTTGAGGAATATCAATAAGATGCTTTAAAACTTATCACAGGAGTCCCAGAAAACTGTCACATACCTGGCTCTTGCAGGCCCTGACTTCCATTTTAAAGCATTATTGAGGCACCTGGGTGGCACAGTCAGTTAAGTGTCTGACTTTAGCTCAGATCATGATCTCATGGTTCACAGGTTCAAAGCCCAAGTCAGGCTCTGTGCCGACAGCTCTGAGCCTGGAGCCTGCTTTGGATTCTGTGTTTCCTTCTCTCTTTCTGCCCCTCCCCTGTTCATGCATGTGCACTTGCTCTCTCTCAAAAATAAAAACATTAAAAAATAAATAAATAAAATCATTGTTGGTTGCAGCTGGACAAAACCTTTTTGGTGACAGGAGGAATGAGTGGAGTTCTGATATTTGCAATCAATCAAATTGTGATTGTTTTATTGAAACATTTGAAGGAAGAATTCAAAAGCTAGGAGAACCCCTGGGCTAGAAATGCAGGGCATGTTCAGATGTAGATAAGAATTTTAATCAGTTGCAAATGGTGGTGCAGGAAGGTGGGCCAGGCAAGAAGTTAGAAATAAAATCTTTGTTTATTTTTTTTTTAAACTTTCAAAATGTTTATTTGTATTTGAGAGAGAGAGAGAGAGAGAGAGAGAGAACACAAGCAGGAGAGGTGCATAGACAGAGGTAGACAAAGAATTCAAAGCAGGCTCCAGGCTCTGAGCTGCCAGCACAGAGCCCCAGGTGGGCCTTGAACCCATGAACCATGAGATCATGACCTGAGCTGAAGTAGGATGCTTAGCCAACTGAGCCACCCAGGTGCCCCCAGAGTCTTTGTTTACTTTATATGTGCATTTCAACATTACACTTATGTGTGCTAAGGTCTTCTGCTGAGGGGACCTGAAATAATTAGCATGTGGAACCCTTCAGAAGAAAGGTAAAACAAAATTTAAAGTATCATTGTTGTGTACAAAAATACAAGCAGTTATCTGTGCTGTGTAACAAGTACTTTGACCCAAGTTTCAGATCTTGAGAAAGCTGATGTATTTTATAGAACACTTCTTAAAAAGCCCTGTATATACAGCTATAATCATAAAAAAATAATCATAGGAGAGGGTAAAAAGGAACAGATGGAGAAAATGAAAGGAACCAAGTGACAGAGACAAGTTAATAAATATGTCAGAATTAAACACAGTGAGACTATTTTCCTTTGTAGCTAAAAGTTACCACTAGGAAAACTAAAACGGGTTTCTCCTAACAATCTTTTAAAGCTCATCATTCCATGGGGTGCCTGGGTGGTGCAGCTGGTTAACCATCTAACTTCAGTTCAGGTTCTGGAGCCTGCTTGGGATTCTGTGTCTCCCTCTCTTTCTATCCCTTGCCTGCTCATACTGTGTCTGTCTGTCTGTCTCTCCATTGTACCATATACATATATCATATACATACGTCATTCCTAGGTCACCTAGGTGGCTCAGTCAGTTGTGAAACTCTTGATTTGGGCTCAGGTCATGATCCCAAAATCATGGGATCAAGCCCCAGATCAGACTCCATGCTGAGCACAGAGCCTGCATAAGATTCTCTCTCTCTCCCTCTGTCCCTCTCCCTGGCTTGTGTTCTCTATCTCTCCCAAAAGAAAAAAAGACAAAGTTTAATTAAAAGAAAATAAAGCTCATCATTCCTATTTCAAATTGTTGAAACCACTAAAAATAATTGAAAACACTACAAATCTAACATACCCTTCAAAATTCTTCAGAATAGTACAGAACACAGAATTTAAACCCTGAACTTACTGGATTCTAGGGATGTGTATGCCAAGGAAGATGTAACAGCATGTAAGTCAGGGACATTAAAATGATTTATTTTTCAGAAAAATAATAACGCTTATAAATTTTAGATTAAGTGTATGATGCATACTTAAAATCATTAGGATAAGTACTACAAAAAGAATATACATGCAGTACATTAATTCAAAATGGTAAAGAGGACGTAGACAGAATGAGGAAAAGAAATCCAAAAGAATATAGGCAGGAAAAACATAATAATCAGACAAAAAGAAAACCCAACAGTATACCAGGCATATATTAACCACCAAAAAAAATGATGGAGTTACACTAACAGCACATAAAATAGCTTTCTGAACAAAATACAAAACCGCAATTAAAAATGGTTGCTACGTAATAATAAAATGTTCAATTTACTCATGCATACCTAATCACATGGCCTTACAGTAGATCCATCACAAGCTGACAGAAAAACCAGGGGAAAAAATCACAGTGGGGGGATTTTCATACATTCTGTTCTTTTTCATCAAACAAGCAAAATATAATCTGGAAGAATAAAATTAATTTAAACAGCACAACTGACAAGTTTGGTGACAATGAACATATATGGAATATTACACACAACATTCGGAGAATAAATGTTTCGAAGTACAGAGGGAGCATTTCAAAATGTGACCACCCACTTCACCACAGAAGAATTAAGTTAGCAATCAGTAACAAGAAGATCTCTTAGAAAGAAAACATAGAACATTTTTAATCCATGAGAAAATGGGGAAAAAATCATAATGGATATGAGAATATATTCATACTTAATGATAATATAAATTCTATAAATCAAAACATGAGTGATACAATTAAGGCAGTACTCAAAGGGCAATGCACACTTTTAAAAGCTCACACCAGGGGCGCCTAGGTGGCTCAGCTGGTTAAGTGTCCAACTTCATGACTCAGGTCATGATCTCATGGTTCGTGGGTTTGAGCCCCACGTCGGGCTCTGTGCTGACAGCCAGCTCAGAGTCTCGAGCCTATTTCAAATTCTGTGTGTGTGTCTCTCTCTGACCTGTCACTGCTCTCGCTTGCTCTCTCTCTCAGAAATAAATAAAAAACATTTAAAAAAAGAAAAGAAAGAAAAGCTCACAGCAGAAAAATTAAGGCTCATAATTAATTAGAAACATATCCTATGAGATAAGGTAGAAAGGAGCAGTATAATCAATCTTTAAAAAACTATGGAGGCAGGACTTCTAGCTATAAACATGCTAAAAGTTCAGCAAATTCTACCTCTAAGGAAGCAACTATAAAATAGCAACATGGTCTAAATCAGCCACAGCAGGACTCTGGAAATTGACTAAAAGTAAAACAACAGAAGAAGGAACATTTATGTATTTATGAAATACTGTGAGACATGTAGACAAAGGCACTGTCAGTGTGAGGCCTCTATAGTAGGGACTCCTTCCTCTGTCATTCCCCAGTTCGCTTACTAAGAATGACAGTTCTACCAGCGTGGGGCTGGGTATGAAAATCCGCCTGTTTGTTGCCAGAGGAAAAGGATTTGGTTTGGGGTGGCAGACCAAAGGCCCTGGGAGACTCCCTGACACTAAAGGTAGGGAAACAAAGGAAGAAAACCTACTGATCTATTGTCTGAAATATGGAGTTCTGGTTAGGGTAAGTGACACACCACCAGTAATTTAATGGGGGAGATCCTGGAAATGAGAGATCCGTAGGAAGGCTAGAGGTACTCTCCACACATTCCTGGATCTCTGTTGAAAATATACACACGTGCAGGGGACCTCCAGAGGGCTAAGCATGAAACAAAATCAAGACAGATTTGTCGACTGGCTCAACTTTAAATGAACCCATATCCAGTCTGATGAGCACATTTGAGCTATGGAAACACTGGGGTGACCTTTACGATGTCAGGCTATAAAAATAAGAATAGCACAAACTACCGACTAGGATGCCTGATTAAAAGACAGATATTAAGCATTGGTGAGAATGTACAATTAGAATCTTCACTGTTGAATGGTAGAGCTACTTTGGAAAACAGTCTGGCAAATTCTCAAATACCCTAGAAATTCTACTTCTAGGCATGTACCCAAGAAAAAATGGAAACATAAATACAGTAGCCTCCCCTCATACAGGGTTTCTCTTTCTGCCATTTCAGTTACCAGTAGTCAACCATGGTCTGGAAGCAGATGATCTCCCTTTTCTTTTTTTTCTGTGTTTATTTATTTTTGAGAGTGACAGACAGAACATGAACGGGGGAGGGACAGAGAGGGAGACACAGATTCCGAAGCAGGCTCCAGGCTCCAAACTGTCAGCACAGAGCCCAACGCGGGGCTCCAACCCATGAACCACAAGATCATAACCCGAACCAAAGTCGGATGCTTAACTGAGCCACCCAAGTGCCCCAGATGACCTCCCTTCCGATGTACCGTGATAAGGACAGTGGTAACCTAATGCTACATCACAGCCTGTGTCATTCACCTTACTTCATCTCATCACTCAGGCAATTTGTCATCTCACATCATCACAAGAGGGGTAAGTACAGTACAATAAGGTACTTAGAGAAAGACCACATTTGCATAACTTGTATTACAGTATATTGTTATAAATGTTCTATTTTATTACTGGTTATTGTTGTTAACCTCTTCCTGTGCCTAACTTATCAATTAAGCTTCGTCAGAGTATGCTTGTATAGGAAAAAACATGGTATATGTACCGATATGTACATGGTACTGATATGTTCTATCAGTAGTTTCAGGCATCCACTGAGGGTTTTGGAACATAAAACCCCTGCAGATAAGTGGGAACTACTCTACACACAAAAACCTGTAGGCAAATGTTCATAGCAACATTGTTCATAGTAGCCAAAAAGTGCAAACAGCCTAAATGTCTACCTACTGATGAATGGATAAATATAATGTGTCTTATTTATAGAAGGGCATATTACTTGAAATATTATTTGTCAACAAAAAGGAACTGATTACCAACATATGCTACAAGATGCTACCAACATATAGATGAACCGTGAAAACCTTATTCTAAGTAAAAGAAACCAATCACAAAAGACCATATTATATAATCCCATTTATATGAACTTTCCAGATAGATTAGTGGCTGCCTAGAGCTAGGGAGCAGGGAAGTTTGGGGGGAAATGGGGAGTAACTAATAATACATACAGGTTTTCTTTTAAAGGTGATGAAAATGTCCTCAAGTTGACTATGGTGAGTTGTAGAATTTTGGGATTACACTAAACTTTATTTACTTGCATATGTGAAATGAATCAGTTGTGTGGTGTGTGAATTCCACCTCAATTAAAGTGTTATTTTCTGGGGTGCCTGGGTGGCTCAGTCAGTTGAGTGTCCGAATTCAGCTCAAGTCATGATCTCACAGTTAGTGGGTTCACAGCATCGGGCTCTGTGCTGACGGCTAGCTCAGAGCCTGAAGCCTGCTTCGGATCTTCGTCTCCCTCTCTCTCTGACCCTCCCCTGCTCATGCTGCCTCTCTCTCTTTCTCTCTCTTTCTCTCTCTCCCTGTCAGAAATGGATAAAACATTTTAAAAAATTAAAAAACCATTTTCTAAAATTCAAAACAAACAAACAATGCCACAAAAAATAGTAATAATAACACAAACTAAGCAGAAATGTTCTAAGCCATACACCATAGGGGAAAGAGATTTACACAATTCAAGTCCAAATAAGTTACTAACAATAACAAAAGCCATCGAGAGAAAAATCCAGAATTGCTATAATAACCAGTTTTTAATTATAACAAAAAATGAAGCATGCAAAACAAATAAAAAACAAAAAGAAAACAAAAAAACACTGTGACCTCACACACACAAAAAAAGCCAGGCAATAATGCCAACACGGATGAGAATTTTACTAGATGGACACACAGCAGATGTAAAATGGAAAAAGAATCAGGGAACTTGATGCTAGGCCAAGATAATACAATTAGAGAAAGTAAGACTGTAAAGAAAGAACAAGGGTACCTGGGCGGGTCAGTCAGTTAAGTACCATTTTGGCTCAGGTTGTGATCACATTGGGATTGAGCCCTGCTTTGGGCTCTGTAGAGCCTCCGTGGGAATCTCTCTCTCTCTCTCTCTCTCTCTCTCTGCCTCTCTCTCACTGTTCTTCCCTGCCTCTCAAAATGAATAAAAAGACTTAAAAAAATGAATGAACACACTTGTGGGATAACCTCAAGCAAAGCAACATATATGTAATAGAAATCCCAAAAGGAGGAAGAAAGATATTTTAGAAAAAATACTTGTAAAAGCAATGGACAAAATATTTGCTAAAAGCATTTTGTTGAAAAAGATTTTTCTATAGATCCATAAAGTTCAATGAATTCTAAGAAGATCAAATATAAAGAGAGCTATATCTAGATAAACATAATCAAATCCTGAAATTCAAAGAAAGAGAAAAATCTTAAAGCAACAAGATAAAAAGACTCAGCATATGCAGGAAAACACTCATGTGGTTAAGAGGTGACTTCTCTTCATAAATAATGGAGACCATATGGTAGTAGAAATATTTAAAGTGCTGGGCAAACAAACAAAAAGCTGTCAAGCAATAATTTTGCATTAAGGAAAACTGAATGAAGGCAAAATCAATACATCCAATATAAATTAAAAACAAAAAATTTTTTCTAGTTTATCTGCCACATAAGAAATACTACAAGAAGCCCCTCAGGCTGAAAGATATGACAATGACTTTCATATACAGGACAATATAAAGAATACTGAAAAAATACTTGTTCATCTCCTATCTGATAAAGAACTTATATCTAGAATATTAAAAGAGTGCTTTAAAACTAAAAAATCAAAGAATAACCCAATTGCTATTAGTAATAAATGGAAACAAACTACTGATATGCTATAATCTGTATACATCTCGAAAAAGTTGCACTAGGTGAAAGAATCCAGACATAAAAGACTACATATTTTATAATTCCATTTATAACTGAATAGTTCTATAAACTTTAAAGAAAGTGAATCATTGCTTTAAAAGAACCCATACCACCAAAATACCACCATACTAAAATGGTTTTACCTCGGAGTTCTAGAAATATTTTTAAAAGTATAAAATTTAGGGGCACCTGGGTGGCTGAGTCGGTTAAGCGTCTGACTTTGGCTCAGGTCATGATCTCACAGTTCATGGGTTCTAGTCCCACGTCAAGCTCTGTGCTGACAGCTAGCTCAGAGCCTGGAGCCTGTTTCAGATTCTGTGTCTCCCTCTCTCTCGGGCCCTCCCCTGCTCATGCTGTCCCTCTCTCTCTCTCTTTCTCAGAAATAAATAAAACATTAAAAGATTTTTTATATAAAAAATCGTGCTCAGGTTTAATGAAAGCTGCTAAGGGTAGATCTTAAGGGAAGGAAGGAAGGAAGGAAGGAAGGGAGGGAGGGAGGGAGGGAGGGAGGGAGGAAAAGAAAGAAGGAAAGAAAGAAACATAAAGAAAAGGGAGGGAGGGAGGAAGGAAGAAAGATGAGTGTAGAGGGAGGGATGAAGGAAGGAAGGCCCAATGTGTGATGTAATGGATGTTTAATTACCTTCATTATGGTAATTATTCCACAGTATGTAGGTATATCAAATCATTATGTTATACACTTCAAATATATGTCAACTATATATTTAAACTACAAAGTACAGCATATCTATTCAGTGGAATACTAGTCAGCAAAGAAAAAGGAACTGTTGAAACATAGAGAAACTTGGATGACCTCAAAGAAAGAAGCCCACTTCAAATGGTTATGCTTTGTATGATTTCACTTACATGATGTTGGTGAAAAGACACAACTATGGTAATGAAGAATAGATCCACCTGCTGGCTGAGAGCCAGGGGTCAGAGGTGGGAGGAAGATAGAATGATAAAGGTATAACAGGAGGGAGTCTCCTGATCGTCCATCCTGATTGTAGCACTGACTACATTAATCAAATTGTGTTAAAACCCATAGAATTTCATATCCCTTCCAAAATGTTAATATAGTACTGTAGAGTCTTAAAAATTTTTTTTTTGCTTTTCTAAAATTTGAGTATAGTTGACATACAATGTTAGTTTCAGATGTACAACATAGTGATTCAACTTCTCTATATATTATGCTATGCCCTCCCCAAGTGTCACTGCCCTCTGTCACCATGTGCCACTGTTATAATATCACTGACTACATTCCCTGTGCAGGGCCTTGTATTCCCGTGACTTATTCATTCTACAAGTGGAAGCCTGTACTACCCACTCCCCTTCACCCATTCTGTCTATCCTCCCACGCTTCTCCCTCTGGCAACCATCAGCTTGTTCTCTGTATAAAATTCTTAAATGTTTTTATTTACCCATGGAGAAGCACAAAGGAACCTGGAGAAACAGGCACCCTTGTCACTGTAGAATCTGTTCTCCAGAGAACATTGAGAGCGATCCTCTTAAGACGCAAATTCGTTCATGTCACATCTCTGCTCAAAACATCCAGGGCCTTTCCAACAAGCTTAGAATAAAACCCAAAGCTTATAAGGACTTAGTGATCCGACCTGTGCCTCGCTCTCTGCCTTCAGTCCTTCTACTCTCTCCCTGGGTCCCTGTGCTGCATCCATGCTGACCCCCTTGATGTTCCTTAAAGTACATTCCAGTTTCAACACCCTCTCTTTTGCTATTTGCTGTATCTAGAAAGCCCTTCCCTCAGATATCACGAGGCCTGCCGTCTCCTTTATTCAGGTCTCTGTTCAAACTTTGTTTCTTTGGGGAAGTCTTCTGGGACCACCCCATCTAAGGTAACAAGATCCCTGGCACTGCTTTTCATTACTGTTGTTGTTGTTATCATTCATAGTGCTTATCTCAACAGGCTGATTAAACCTTCTTCCCTTTCCCCACCTTCTCTCTCTATATTCCATGAGAATAGGCACCTATTGCTTGGTTGGTTCGTTGGTTGGTTGGTTGGTTTCACTGGTGAATCCACAGCACCTAGAATAGTACCTGGAACGTAGGTTGAATCAATGTACCAAATATAACTATTTTTATCGTGCCATTCATAAAGTCTCAAGTAACTTCTTTCATCTCCTTTGTCCTGGTCAGCCCATTACTTGGCCCTTCTCGCTTGTGAATCAGGTGAACACTAGCTACCCAGCTCCCCTCCTGCTACCAGTGAATTGTGAAAACTCTCAACTTCCTTCCTCCCTGGTGAAAAGACAGAGGAGGTTTAAATACATACTAACTTTGCTGGAGTTATTTACTTACGTGCTATTAAATAGTACTAAATGCTATTCAGGCAGCCTATTGTTCTTTTGTCAATGAGGTTTAAATCTTCCTCCCATGCTTTCTTTTTGCAACATCTGTTATTTTATGAAGAGATAGCATTTTGAGCAAAAAGTAAGAGGGCTTCTTTGATTTCTGTGTGGGTTTTGGGAGGGGTGAGGTATGCTTAGCCATTTATTTTAGACACATTTCACAGAATTCAAGAGAGCCCATTTTAGAAAATCACTCCATTCTCATCCCATCCTATCTTCAGAATTAAATTACTTATGTTTCATTTTATTCTGAAAATAGCTTGTCATAAGCCAATTCTTTGTACCTTGGAACCTACATTTTGCTTGAGGAGGGAATAAGTATAAAGCCACATTTGTTAAATCTGAAGCTCTTCAGTTGGTGGTTTGATGTGTTTTCCAGAATTATAGACAAATGTTAAACTTTGAAATGTCATCTTTTTATTGCCAAATAGCCAGTCTTTTCCCTGAGAAATTGCTAGCTCTGAGATCACTGATCGTATCTTCTCAATTGCACCATATTCCAAATATGAAATTTTAGCACTTGTAACTTTTCCGGATTGAAACACAAAAAGTCTCAGAACCAGGCATTTTATAAAGAGGAGATGTCTTATAGTTTAATAAGAAATAAAGTCTGTCTTCCTTGCTTGAAACAACATATCAAAGTATATTCCAAATTTTAAAAGATATTTTCTACAAATTTTAAGTTTAAGGAAAGGGATTATACCTTTATTATAAAGGAGACTTGAAATAGTTCATTCATGTTATAATGTTTCTCAACAATGGGCAAATTTTAGAATTTCTTTCCTCAGACTACTGTCTTAAATAAATGTGTTCTTGAATTTCATCCATAATATCACAATTTGTTGCTAAAATTACATACTGCACCAAAATTTTTTAAAAATTACAATTTAGTTCCTTAAGTTAAAACTACATGAACAGTTAGAAGAAAACATAAGGAAAAAATCGTCCTCACACTTGACTTGGACTACTTGGCTATGGCACCAAAAGCACAGGTAACAAAGGCTAAAGTAGACAAATGGGACTACATCAGAGTAGATACCTTGTACATTGAAGGACACAATGAAGAGAGTAAAAAAGGCAACCTATGGACTGGGAGAATATTATGCTGCCTTAAAAAGGAAGGAAATCCTGTCTACCAACATGGATGAGCTTTGACAACATTATGCTAAGTGAAATAAGGCAGTCACAGAAAGACAAACACTATATGATTCTACTTATATGAACTACAGATGAGGCAAACTCATGGGAACACAAAGTAGAATGGTGGTTAGCTGGAGCTAGGGGAATTGGCATAAGGGGAGTGTGGTCCAATGTGTACAAAGTTTCCAATTTGCAAGATGAAAATGTTCTGGAGATCTGTTTTGCAACAATATGCATCTACCTCACAATGCTGAACTCTATACTTCAAAAAGGGTTCACGACCCTAGTTGTGTCATGCAGCTTTTACCACAATTTTCTCTAAAGTTACATGACTGGTTTAACTGGCCTCACTGTCCAAACAATTGCTGTGATCCCTCATGAAAGTGTGCTCTAAACACACATCCAGGAAAGTCCTCAGAGAAAGAGGCCATTGTTGACCACTGAACAAGAGTTCAGAGACCAGAGCTACAAGAGTATAAGATGGTAGGAAAGTACACAAAATTAAGGTTACCTATGCAACACAATTTAAAGAAAGTCAGGGGGAGCCTGGGTGGCTCAGTTGGTTAAGTGTCTAGCTTTCGCTCAGGTCATGATCTCACGGTTTGTGGGTTCAAGTCCCGCATCAGGCTCTGTGCCAACAGCTCAGAGTCTAGCCCCTGCTTCGGTTCTGTGTCTCCCTCTCTTTCTGCCCTTCCCTCACTCACACCCTCTCTCTCTTCCTCAAAAATAAACAAACATTAAAAAAATCTTTTTTCAGAGTGTCTGGGTGGCTTAGTCGGTTAAGCGTCCGACTTTCGCTTAGGTCATGATCTCACGGTTTGTGGGTTCGAGCCCCGCATTGGGCTCTGTGCTGACTTCCAGCTCAGAGCCTGGGAGTCTGTTTCAGAGTCTGTCACTCCCTCTCTCTCTCTGACCCTTCCCTGCTCACTTTGTCTCTCTCTCTCTCTCTCCTAGAAGTAAATAAAACATTAAAAAATAAATTAAATAAAATTTAAGTCAGAAAAATTCTGTATGACTCAAAATGTCTGCCCCTTGATGTTTCAAAATTCCTCCTCTACCTTTGCATGATGCCTCAATTACTTTCAGTTAAAAACTAATCAGTAATTCACAGGAATTAATTTGATCCTATGGTATTTTTTTTGCAACTAACAGAGATATGCCATAAGAAATATTATTGGAAAAGAGAGGAGATAAGCTTAGGTTACTCAATACTTCAATCAAAATCCATCCCAGGTGGAGTGCCACAAGTCAATGCTTATACATTAGCACTAAAAAGCTTATGCTAGAAAAAAACCACTAAATGATAGGGAGGAAAACTCAGACACACTAATGAATTGTGTGTCTGGACACCTGGAAACTCACTGAGACTATCTGGTTCTATATGCAACAAGTAGGGAATTTGAAGTTTTATTCCATTTAAATAATGATAGGCTAATAAAGTAAAAGTTTAATTACAGAAGGGACTATGTTAATTGCTTGGCTTTTGTGAAGGAAACATTTTTCATACTTTAATACAAATACATTATTTTATATACTTTGTCTATTTTTGTATTTTTCAGTACCTTAAGCATTATTACAATGAATTGATGAACTACTAAGAACATTATTATGGACACGCATATTATGGTGAATTTTATGATAAAATAGTGCCAATAAAATATATATAAATAAAAAGTCAGGGGCACCTGGGTGGCTCAGCTGGCTAAGTGTGCAGCTTCAGCTCAGGTCATCATCTTGTGATTATCCTGTGTCTCCCTCTCTCTCTCAGCTCCTTCCCCTCTCACAGTCTGTCTCTTGCTGCCTTTCAAAAATTAATCTATGTTAAAAATAGATTTAAAAAAAATAAACAAAATAAAATAAAATAGAATATAATGTGATTCTAATGTGGTTCTCAAACTTAAGCAGACATTAGAATCACATTAGAGGGCTTGTTAAAATACAGACTGCTTACTGAGCCCAAGTTTCCTACTCAAGTAGTTCTGGGATAAGGCCCAAGAACTTGGTTTTCTAGCATTTGAATTTCCAACATCTAGCTGATGTTGTGGCTGGTCAGGAACCAGAATTTGAGAACCTTTGCTTCAAAAATTATTTTCATGTAGCAAACTAAGTGAATGCCACGAAAGAAAATTTTGAGTCAAATACGTATTTCTCATTAAAAAGTATCATCAACCTCAAATTCATTCACTGTTTACCAATGACATGGTCAGTGGTAGCCTCAGCTTACAGCTCAGTAGACAGCCCAAAAGTTCTAGCATACTGTGTAAAGGTCCAGCCTGAAGCACATGGGCATACTGGATTTTTCTGTTGGTAGCTCTCTACTGTAAAGAGCACATCACATTCTGGAAATACCCTAAGTCACTTTAAAATTCGTAAATAAATGATAAAACAAAACTGAACAGCGAGTTGTCCATGAATACGAACCACTGCTGTTAAGCGGTCTGCTTAATACATTAATACATAATAAGCGGTCTGTTGAAATACATTCATACAGACATCTGTATTTATTTCAAAGGTCATACTGAAGTTCTCTGTAGTCTATTGTGTTTTCGTGAGGTGATTTGTAGAAAAGCAAGGCCCGAAACGTGATTGCGTTCATAAATAAGATGTAAGGACAACACTAATTAATGCTAATTCTTGGCAAGAGAACTAACACACACTTGTACTACTTCAAGAACACATAGATAGCACCGCACGTAATATGTTCCTCTCATTTAGCCTGACAGAACTAAAAAGAATATCTGAGAGTATTCGGATCACAAATCAACATTGCTTTAGGCTACATTTCTCAGCTTTTGGTTGACAAGACTAGTAAACAAGCAACTCAGTCGGCTCTGAGATGACTTCTTGGAGTTTTCTGCCACATCTTGTCACCTCTTCCAAGACTAAACACAGCTTCTATCATGACACATCTCGACACAGACACCTTGATTGGCTTTGTTTTTCCCATGGGAAACAGTTTGAAAGAAAGAACTGAAGTGTTAGTCAATGCTAATGCGACTGACATGGGGTGCTAGGGTCAGACAGCTGAAGAGTCAGGGTCTTTGCCCTTGTAGAGCAGATATGAGGGGAGGGGGACTGGCACTGAGCCTACAAGGAGAGGCCCTCCACACCTATAAGAGCCTACCTCAGGTAGATATGGGCAAGGAAGGGATTGTCATAGTGTACCCAACATGTTCTAGAACATACTAGAGATTTCTTTTAAATATCTGTTGATAGATTCTATCGTTTTGTGATTGAAGGAAATGTAAAATGTGCCAGACAAAGTCCTGTGGAGTCATTCCATCCATAAATATTGTATGAAATGCCAGAAAACTCACTATATGACTGATTTCTTCATAAATGTTAAGGTTTCCAGGAAGGAAGCATTTCAGATGCCAAATTTCATATAAAAGTTGTCACTTCCTTCATGATCTAAAATACATTTTCTCTAATACAAAATATAAATGTGTTAAAGAGATGATTTTCTTTACGTATTTCCTTATTTTATTCAATAAATAAAATAGAACAAACCAACTGGTGACTTGGGCATTAACTGCCAATTTGACTAACTTGCTCAATGAGTCAATGTGATTATAAACCTAGCCAAGAATTTTAAGAGGTTGCATCTTTCCCTCTGTACCTCCAAAATACCTTTAAGCCTAAAGACAACACTTGGTGGAGAGATGTTTGTTTCATTTAATTAAATAAGGACTTAGGTGTGACCTGAATTTCAGCTTCCATTCCCTTAAAGGAAAATGGAAACTGCAGCTACCATATGTTTTTCATTTTATAACAAAACGCTATCAATTTGCTTGCTTTGAACTTCTTCTTTTCATCTTGCATTCGTTCATTCATTCATTCGGACAGTAATTTTTAACAAATTTGTGTGCCAGGCACAGAGTTAGGTTCAGGGGTAAAATGACAAACATTAAAATAACACAGTGTCTGCCTTCATCAGAGAGCCAGGTATTAATCAAATTATCACCAAACACATATAAAGTTACATCTGGAAAGGCTACAAAATAGAAGAGCAAACTTTCATAACAGAGCATATAATAGGGGGAATTAGCTTCCCCAGGGATGAAATGCTTGAACTGCAATTAGGAAGAATACTATGGACATATGAGTTAGCAAGTTTGGCCAGGAAAGATCGTTGCTCCAGCTATCAGACTCCGGGGGGGGAAAACAATTTAGTAGCTTAAAGTAACAGTTTATCATTCTATCTTACAAATGTGTGGATTGGGACTTTCACTAAACAATCTCCCGCATCATGTGGCATCAAATGCACTTATTCCAGGATATTCAACTGGCAGCTGGGTTCTACACGGTTGGGGAGAGTTTCACTCACATGCCTGTGTTCTTAACAGGAACAGCTGGGCTCCTCTCCATCTTCCCCTTCTCCCTCTCTCCTTCCACATTTTCTCTACAGACAGGCTTCTAACGTGGTAGCTCAAGGCTCTACGAGACTAAGGTGGAAGCTACCAGTTCTTTTAAAGGTTAGTCTCAGAACTGGCACAGTGATACTTCACTATACTTCTCTGGTCAAAGTAATTACAGTCCAGCCCAGATCCAACAGAAGGAAAACGGGCTCCATCTCTCAACAGGAGGAGTGCCAAGGAATTTGTGCACATCTTTAATCCACCATGGTGGTAAAAAGAACATTCAGGATGTAGAAAATTACACACAGACGATGGCCCCATGACAGGAAGAACTAGGGTACAGCTGGGGAACTGGGAGATCTGTGTAATTCCAATGCACAGATCCAAGTTGAGGCTGGAGGGGTACATAGAAGGCAGCCTTGGAGAGTCAAATAAGAATGGAGTCACTGTCCTATGAGCAATGAGGAATCATTAAAGGATTTTAAGCAGGGGAGGAAGTGATCAGTTTCTCAGCTCAAAGAGATCACTCTACATAAGGTATGAAATAACAGAGGGAGGCCAGAGTGACTAAACAGAGGCTAGAGAAGAAAACCAGGTAAGAAATGATGTTAGCGGGGTGCCTGGGTGGCACAGTCGGTTAAGCATCCAGCTTTGGTTCAGGTCAGATCTCACAATTCCTGGGTTTGAGCCCCGCATCAGGCTCTGTGCTGACAGCTCAGAGCCTGGAGCCTGTTTCAGATTCTGTGTCTCCCCCTCTCTCTGCCCCCCAACTCATGTTCTGTCTGTGTCTCAAAAATAAATAAACTATAAAAAAAAAAAACTTAAAAAAAAAGAAATGATGTTAGCTATGAATATGGAGATAAGTGGAAGGCCCAAGAGCTTTTATAGGTGGTAAAGCTAACAGGACTTCACTGATGTATTCATTATGTGAAGGAAAGAAGACAGAGATAGAGGTCTCAAAAACGATTATGGGGGGTGGGGGGGCATCTGGGTGTCCCCATCAGTTAAACATCCAACCTTTGATTTTGGCTCAGGTCATGATCTCACAGTTCATGGGAGTGTTTAGGAGTTCAGTCCTGTATCTGACTTTGTGCTGACAGCATGGAGCCTACTTGGGATTCTCTCTCTCCCTCTCTCTCTGTCCCTGCCCTACTTACACATGCTTTCTCCCTCTCTTCACTCTCTCTCCCTCTCTCTCAAAATGAATAAAGAATTTTTTTAAAAAAGAATAATTATTAGGTCTGGTGTATGTAATAATATGATATAGGTTTCTTTACATTGTACCGGAAATGCTAAAAGATGTGTTTGGGAGAAGTCTATCATGAATTCAAACTATTTTAGGTTTGTAGGTGTGAAATCAGACCAAAGATCTGGATTAGAGGTAGAGATACTGTACACACATTTAAGAATAATCTCTCTGTAATAACACATTCATCCCAGCTTTTTAAAGAAACTATTGTGGTTTCTACTGTTTTGCAGATCAAATATCTAAGGTTATTACCAAGCACTGAAGTCTACCATCCCCTTCACTGACACTCATATACGTATCCTATAATTATTCTCTACATGGCTTTTCTGTTACATAAGCCCTTATTTACTATTATTTATGACAATACCCTTCTTTATGAATCAGCTGATGCCTCATGTCTTTTTCTTGAACATTTTTCTGATTAATCCAACTCTCATACACTATATTTTTGTCATCATTTTTATTGTTTTGGAGGCTACATCATGTGTGCTAAGGTTTACCTTTATTCTCTTTCATTTAGGTGAATCTTATTTCATCAAATACGGCACAAAATTTTAGAAGGCAAAAACGGTGGGTTCTATTTCTTTTGAAGTCTTAATAGCATATAGTAGTATGAACATAGCAGGCATGTCAAAATTGAATAAAATTGTACTTCAGCTTATGATTTCTCTACTTATGGTAGTTTCTAAGAAATCTTTCTTGGAAATGGAATAGAGGGAGAAATGGAGGCAGCTCGAAAAATAAAGCAAAACCTTTGCAAACTGTGATGCTCTATGAGTAAGCAATAAAAATAAGTTTAATGCTCTATCATATGCTATTTTAATTGTACTGCCTTTTAACTTGACAAAAAGATGTGTGCTGACATACACAAATAAGTGTACCACTGTATCACACAATGCAGATTAAAGTCACTGAGATAAACACCTAACATCGTGCAGACTTCATTCTTTGCCTCTTATGTTTTTGTAATTCTTCCATGTTAGTGTATGTCATTGAAAAACTCTGCTGAATGGAGCTTCAAAATTCTCAAAAATCTTTCTAATATTTCAACAAATCTAATTTATGTCCTAATTGCTTTTATTTTCAAGCTAGGAAATAGCTTGAAACGTTATCTGTGAAATTTATTTTTAGATATAATTTATTTTTAATTTTAATTTATTTTTCTAATTTGTTTCTCTGAGTTATAATTGTCAATAAAATTGTAAATGGGATACATTTGGGGGGCCCTGAGCACCCATTAAAAGTAGCCATCAGAACGATGACCAGTTGTCTCAAACTGTCCCAAGGGCCCAGTTTCAACCCCAGGATAACTTTACTGGGGTTAAAAATCACCAACTTTCACTTCAGTCTATAACTGAGTAATTGGAACTGGATTTATTCTTAAAATGGTATTTTAAGCTAGAAGACCAAATAAAACAGAATCTACAGTTTATAGGCACTGGGAAACAGTCAGTAACAGAAAATATATTTCCTTAATATAAGGGAAACAAATGAAATTAGTAGAAATCCAAACAGATCTCATCCAACTCACTGAGCTGAGGAAAGGAAATATGATATTACAGAGACCCAGATATCTAGAATTTGTGGGACAAAATAAAAGAAAGGAGGGAACTGCTTACAGACTTATCTACAGAGGTCTTCAGAAGGTTTCCTAAAGTCTTTGGCTGAGTACTAATCTGTTCATATGGAATAAGAAAGCACTGAAGGCCTTGGAAAACAACTTTCTGGAAGAAGTAGGCAAAAATCTTGCGCACTCACACAAAATTAGGAATAATTTTTATTCCTACCGCCCAGAGTGAAAATACTTCGTAATACCTAGGGCTTCAGTAGAATCCTCCAAAAGATAGTACTTTGGTAGTGGGTACAAATTAGTCCTTAACTAAGGGCTGAACCAACAAACACAAAGTTTTAAAAGAAGCTTTGAGGGGCACCTGGGTGGTTCAGTTGGTTAAGGGTCTGACTTTGGCTCAGGTCATGGTAACACGTTCTGCAGGCTCAAGCTCCGCGTTGGGCTCTGTGCTGGCAGCTCAGAGCCTGAAGCCTGGTTCGGATTCTGTGTCACCCTCTGTCTCTGCCCCCCCTCTGCTAATTATCTGTGCTCTCTGTCTCTCAAAAATAAATAAATGTTTAAAAAATTAATAAAAGAAAAGAAAGCTTTGGAAGGATCAAATTAATTTCACATAATTTTCCTATGTCCCAGGACAAAGCCCAACAATATGTAAAGGAATATGAGAAAATCCATGAACTAACAATGTGAAATTTACAATATCCAACATCTAATCTAGAATTACCAGGTATGCAAAAATCTCAGAAAAATTTGACCCATAACCATGAGGAAAAGCAATCAATAGAAAGAGATCCAAAAAGAACAAAAATTACAGAAATAGCAGATAGCAACATATTTATTACATCTCTATACCTATAGTCAACACATTTAAGAACCTATATCTATATATAATAATCAGCTGTTATATCTATGCCCCCATGTTGAAGCAGTTAGGAGAAACTAAGCATGAGAAGAAGGAAAATTCTCAAGACATAAAAACACCCCAAATAAACTTCTGGAGATAAAATATACAATATGAGATGACAAATAACCCAAATGGAATTATCGACATGTAACAGAATAAAAGATCAGTGAACTCAAGACATAATAAAAGAAACTATCCAAATGAATGCCCATCCTTGCCTCTGTCCTGGCAGCTATACCTCAAGAGCCACTGGATCTTGATGTTCAAGACTTGAGCTTGGCAGAGGTCTGTGCCCTCACTCCAGGGTGGAGAGCCAAGAATGGCTTCACCAAGTGTCAAACTAAGGACAGACTCAACTAGGCCTAGTACTTCTGCTTCAAGAATGTGGAAGGATTGGAAAGAGATGGGGACCCACAAGAAAACGAACTATAACCACACGAATTAGAACAAACTGCACAGAAAGTACACTATGCCACTGAGCAGCTGGCTGTCTTCCAGGACATCTCTTCTTAGTGCCTCAATCTGAAACATGAAGGAAAAATTAGTCCCAAGGAATATTCTCCTATGTTACCAACCTTTCTGTGAGTCTCCTTAACCGTGCCTTTGCCTTCAAAAGAAAGAACTTCGAAACTGAATACGAAAAATTTTTTTAAGTTTTTATTTTATTTCTAGAGAGAGAGAGACAGAGTGTGAGTGGAGAAGGGGCAGAGAGAGGAAAACACAGAATCTGAAACAGGCTCCAGGCTCTGAGCTGTCAGCACAGAGCCTGATGTGGGGCTGGAATCCACAAACTGTGAGATCATGACATGAGCGCCGAAGTTGGATGCTCAACCAACTGAGCCACCCAGATGCTCCTGAAATAAGAATTTTTAAACTATTTTTTCTTAAAAGTGGCAACAAATATTACTTCTCTATGTAAAGCTAGTGCTGATTTCAGTATGCCCTTTCTCTGTCTCTGCCTCTCTATCTCTCTGCCTCTCTGTCTCTCCCGCCAGTAATTTTTACTTTATTGACTCTTGAACTCAATTTTTCCTTGATTCCTAGAGGTATGTCTCAGGGAATAATGCAGAATGCCCATTTTTCTAAAACTGATGGATTTGTACGTGTTGATGTAGTAGCCCTTTGCACAGAGAATGTGAACAGACTTCATGCTGTTAACTAGATACTGCTCACTCACACCACAATTTGAGAACTAGATTATTTGGTATGTAAATGAGATCACAGATCCATGACAAATGAACAAATACAGAGTCAAGGAGGAAATTTCAAAATTTACTCATATAATAATTTAAATTTATATTCTGCCTTTTGCATATTGTGTTCAAACCATTATCTCATTTTTCACATTTATGAGAACTTTGTCTTTCTTCTATCTCCTTACACCTCTGATATTACAGCAGTTCCTTATTCCAAAGTGGATTATCTAAAATCCTATCACTTATGAAACCTCTGAATATGCCACACATACAAGGATTTTCCTGGCCTGTTTGTATTGGTTTCTGCCTTTTTCATCGCTTTGAAGTGCATATATTTCATCACCTGAATATTCCACATTTGAGAGGGAAGCAAACCATAAGAGAATCGTAAACATAGAGAACAAACTCAGGATTGATGGGGGTGGGTTAAATGGTGACAGATATTAAAGAGGGCACTTGTTGGGATGAGCACTGGATGTCATATGTAAGAAATGAATCACCAGCTTCTATTCCTGAAGCCAAGACTACACTGTACGTTAACTTGAGAATAAAAAAATAAAATGATGAAATAAAAGAAAATAAAAATTCCACAAATGAAGAGTGACGTTAACTAGCAGGACCTTGCCTGTGGAGTTGATGTGTTTGGTCACATTCCGTATCAAGTGACTGTAGCAATGAAGGATAGAAGAAATGAAGGAGTACTATTGTCTTTGTGTCTTCCTATAAGGTCAGTTGAAAATATTTATTTTATTATAATTTACCTCCAATGGGCTCTTGGCAAGGCTCCAAAATCTCTCTAAAGTAGACCAGAGACTTCCTGAATGCCACACAAGTTATTTCCCATAGTCGGCTCACTGTTCCCTCCTTTCTCTACTTAAGATTAAGTGTCATAAATTAGACTAATCACACCAATCATGGCAAACAGGCCAGGTTATTCCTGAAAAGGGTCAGTCTAGATGAGATGACAATATATTGGTGGTGTAGTGGACGGAGGTAAAAATGAAATACCCATGTTAAAGACTTCCTGGTCTTCATAGTCCTAATTTTAACCAAACAGCCATTCCCTACTGGTGACATAGTTGCTTGATAATTTCTCTATGTCTGAATCTTCTTTCCAGGAGTCAGTGAGTTTAATTATTCTTTTACTGAACTGGGGGGAAAAGGAACCATCCAAAATAAAAGAGAGAGAGAGAGAAACAAGACTTAAAAAAATGAACAGAAAAGGATCTTTATAACAATATCAAACAAATTAACACATGTAATTGTAGTTAAAAAAAAAAAAGTATTCGAAAAATAAAGGCCGAAATGATTTCCAAATGTGATAAAAACCATAAAATCACAGATCCAAGAATCTCAGGGAAATGGGAGCACAAGAAACCTAAGTAAAATGACATGAAGGCACATCGTAACCAGATTAATAAAAAGAAACTCTAAAGAGCAGCCCAAGTAAAAAAGACGCATTACATACTGAGGAACAAATACAGCAGTAACAGGAAACTTATCAGAAAATATGCAAGATAGAAGACCATGGGGAAACATCTTTAATACATAGAAGAAAAAATTTTAAAACTATAATTTTGTGACCAGCAACATCATCTTTGTTAAGCAAAAATAGAGATTTTTGTCAAGAAACAAAACCTAGGATTCTGATTTCCAGCAGAACTACTGCCTAAGAAACGTTAAAATCTTCAGCCTGAAGAAAACATGATACGAGTTAGAAACTTGCAATTTACACAAAGGAATTCAGGAAACCATAAATGGTTAATGTGTAAATAAATAAAATTTTTCCTAATTTTAAATTTTTATTTACAGGAAGATTGGTTGTTTAAGGAAAAATAATAATATTTTGAATATATAAGTGAAATGTATGATAATAATACCACAAACCACAGAAGGGAGAAATGAAACTGTCCTGTTTGGGATTCCTATAATACATGTAAATTCGTGTAATAGTACTGAATATAGAATGCAACAAGTTAGGGGTGCCTGGGTGGCTCAGTCGGTTAAGCGTCTGACTTCGGCTCAGGTCATGATCTTGCGAATTGTGGGTTCGAGCCCCGCATCGGGTTCTATGCTGACAGCTAGCTCAGAGCCTGTAGCCTGTTTCAGAGTCTCTGTCTCCCTCTCTCTCTGCCCCTCCCCCACTCATGTTCTCTGTCTCAAAAATAAACTATAAAAAATTAAAATTAAAAAAAAAGAATGTAACAAGTTAAAGAGCAACCATTAGAAAAAGGGAGACACAGAGAGAAAGCTAAGAAGCCAGTAAGAGCTATATAATTGAATTCTAAAGCACTGTTCAATTAAGCTAAAGAAGGCAATAAAAGAGGGAAGGGAAACAAAGAAGGAGACAAAGAGAAAACAAATAGCAAGGTGGTAGTGTAAACCCAACCATACTAATGAGCACATTAAATGTTAAATGGTCTAAACTGGAGCTGTCCAGTAGAAATAAAATGTGAGCCGTGACTGTGATTTTATATTCTGTAGTAGACACATTTAGAAAAATGTAAAGAATCAAGTGTATATTTTACACTTAGATCACACCCCAGTTTGGGCTAGCTACACTTCAAGTGCCCAGTTTAGCCATGTGTAGTAAATACCATGTTGGACACCAAAGATATAAAACTCTAAAAAAAAGGCAGAGGTTGTAAGACTGGGTAAAGAAGCAAGATCCAACAATACACTGTCTATAAGAAACTGGTATCAGATATAAAGACAGACTAGTTCAAATGTGGCAACTGTAAAACGACATACCATACTCTAACTCTAAAGCCATACATAACTCTAAAGCCAGAGTGGCTATGTTAATAGATGGAGTAGATGTCAGGGGCGCCTGGGTGGCTTAGTCGGTTAAGCGTCCGACTTTCGCTTAGGTCATGATCTCGCGGTTTGTGGGTTCGAGCCCCGCGTCGGGCTCTGTGCTGACTGCCAGCTCAGAGCCTGGAGGCTGTTTCAGTCTGTGACTCCCTCTCTCTCTGACCCTCCCCTGCTCACGCTGTGTCTCTCTCTCTCTCCTAGAAATAAATAAAACATTAAAAAAAAATAGATGAAGTAGATGTCAGAAAAGCAATGTTTCCATGCATAAAGAGAGGTATTACATAATGGGAAAGGGACAATTCATTAGAAGACTATAACTTTATATTGCATTTATATTAAATTCTAGAAAAGGGAAAAATGTACTGATATAAAGCAGATCATTAGTTGCCAGGTACCAAAGGGTGAAAGTAGTATACTGAATACAAAAGGGCACAAGAGAACTTTTTGAGATAATGGAAATACTCTATAATATTAGGATAGTAGTGGTTATGTGATTCCAAACATCTGCCAAAAGTCATCAAACTATACGTTAAAAATTAAGAGTTGTTATCAGGAGGCTTTTTAAAAAATACACAAATGTATAGTGGAATGAATACCAGTGCTGAACTTTTATATTTTTTAAAAGCAGTCAAACGTGTCTAGATCTAAAGGACTATTTTCAAATGTTATTATTAGGGAGGCCTCCCCTTCCTTAAAAAAATGCTTCCAAAAATTGAGATCAAGATATTTTAAAGCCCTGGAGAAAGAAAAAAAATGTAGCTATTTCTCATCAATTAAAGGAATCTCCCCTGGCAAGATGTGAAAAGAGCCTCCAGTGTGCTGACTTCTCTTGGTGAGAGGAGAAATCTGCTCACTTAATGAAGAATCAGAGAGGGGGCTACTGCAGGAATTTGCTGATCAGAGAATTACAGTAGGATTACAGTCTTCATATGTGAAATGTTGTGGTGAATAATATTGCCAAGAGGAACATATCTGATTACCTAACTTAAAGCTTACATTTCTAACCTTGAATTCAAAAAGCCATTTCATCATCATTTCAGGCTACATCTTATCCAACTAAGGCAATGAAAAGCTCTAATATCATAGCACCTTGAAGACGACCTACCACTCTCTGAACACTTGGGCAAAGAACAAAGATGGTGTTTTTGCAATAGCAAAGCATATGAATGAAAAAGGCATATTTTCAAGACCTTTCAATCGGTTCTGACCTCCATGCCATTTCAGCCAAGAGTATCCAAAAAGAAAAACTTCAGCCTCTGAGAAACAAAAAAACAAAAACCCAAACAAGCAAACAAAAAAACTGTCGAAACAGAGCTTCAAGAATCGACAACATGTGTATATATTTAATGTCAAATACCGAAGTAAAAACCAGTTAAAAGAAAAGGTTTAAAAATCCACGACTATATTACTTCTGGTGGAAAAGCTGTGTACCAAGGATGATATGCAGCGAGTAAGGACCAGTATGATGAAGAATGGGGAGCCCAAGAACCCAAGATGAGAGAAAAATGTAAGCCACGTTGACTGCTTGCAACTAGAGCGGGAGAGAGGCTGCCCTCCCTCAGGAAACCGAACAGTATCAGCTGAAAGTGATGTTGAAGGGGTTTACACATTCCACAGGCAGAAACAAACAAAATTACCTTCCCCATCAGGACCTCAGTCCTAGGTCCACAGCTCAGCGATATTGATAATTAGAGCGCTGCAGAAAGTACAAGAGCTAAAGATACCTGGGCAATTGCTAGATGGGAAAGTGTGAATGCAGAGAGAGAGAGACAAAAAATACAGCTCAAGCTGAAGCTGCAAGCTAAAAAATTTCCAGTGTCCTGAAAAACACAACCAAACAAATCAATAGCTGGAAAAGTGAGTGTATTCCAAGCAAAATTAAAATGAGTAAATGGGATGTGAGGGCGATCTGGCTGCGACATCTGTCACCCCACTGATCGCCAGGGTTGATTCGGCTGATCTGGCTGTCTAGGCGGGTGTCCCCTTCCTCCCTCACCGCTCCATGTGCGTCCCTCCCGAAGCTGTGCGCTCGGTCGAAGAGGACAACCTTCCCCGCTAAAATGAGAAAATGAAGCAATCTGAACTTAATATTAAGTAGAAATGGAGAACATTTGTATTTCCGTAATTCTGTAGAATATACACAGGTCCATGTAGGACAACATTTACTACAGCATTATGAAAACAGAAAATGTAGCACATTTGGGCTCTGGGCTGACAGTGAGCAGGCTGCTTGGGATTCTCTCTCTCCCTCTCTCTGATCTGCCCCGCTCACGTGTGCCCTGTTGCTCTCTCAAAATAAACAGGTAAATATTTTCAAAAAGGGGGTTGTTCCTGAGTGGCTCAGTTGGTTAAGTGTCTGACTTTGGCTCAAATCATCATCTCACACACAGTTCATGAGTTCAAGTCCTGCATCAGTCTCTCAGCTGTCAGTTCAAAGATATTTCAGATCTTCTATCCCCCTCTCATTTTGCACCTCCCCTGCTGGCTAGCTTGCTCTCTCTCTCTCTCCCCCCTCTCAAAACATAAAATATATATATATATATATATATATATATATATATTTTTTTTTTTAAAGCTTAGGGACACCTGGGTGGCTCAGTCCATTAAGACTCTGACTCTTGATTTCAGCTCAGGTCATGATTTCACAGTTCGTGTGTTCACGCTCCATATCAGGCTCTGTACACTGGCAATGTGGAACCTGCCTCTCTCTCTCCCTCTCTGTCTCTGCCCCTCTCCTGCTTTGTCTGTGAAAATAAATTTTTTTTAAGTTAAAGAAAATAAACCATACACAAACATTTAAGTAAATGCAATATGCTGGAAGTTTATGGGCAAGAAAGAATGCATCTGAGGACAGAGGATAAAAATAACTAATTAAAAAATAATAAAACTGAAGACAGCATTTCCAGTAATTCATGATAACAGTGTACCATGAGCTAAGAAAAACAATCAGCTGGTCTTATCTACCTGAGGTACTTAAAAGAAGACAGGATATGAATTAATCAATCATAGTTTAAAATCACAAAATCTCTTCCCTTCTGTAAAATTTCAACAGAGAACAAACCAACACTTTTGATAAGACTGTACTTTAAAAAAAAATTCTGACTCAACTACTGAACATAATACAATGAAGAAAAAATAGTTCTCTTCAATGTGTGGGATGAGTTAATTTTACATCACTTATTAGTGAATGGGGATGCATCATTCAACAAGGATTTAAGACTTTAACTCAAAATGGCTGGAAATCCCAATTTGAAAACTAAAGTTTCAATAAAACAAAATTGGGAAAATTGTCTTCATGAAATCTATTATTTTATGTCATCTTTTTAAAAGTTCTTTTCTTACCCTGTAAATGGAAGGGAACTAACCAAATTTGCTATCAACCTTTCCTCTAGAAAGACTGATACTTATCCTCAGAGCTTCAAAAAATATTTGTTCACTTTATTTTTTTAAGTTTATTTATTTATTTTGAGAGAGAGAGCAGAAGGAGGGGAGGGGCAGAGGGAGAATCCCAAACAGGCTCTGTTCTGTTAGTATGGAGCCCTACATGGGGCTGGAACTCACGAACCATGAGATCATGACCTGAGCTGAAATCAAGAGTCAGATACTTAACCAAATGAGCCACCCAGGCACCCCTTGTTCACTTTAAATAGCAAAAAAAAAAAAAAAAAAATCTGAATAGCTGAGTGCTTTTCATTCCAAAATACCTTTTACCACTATTGTTTTCAATGATAAAATTGTAATAATGTTGTTTGATAACAGACGGTGACTGCACTTATCATGGTGATAAGCAATGTATAGAATTATTGAATCATTATGTCATACCCTCAAAACTAATATAACACCACATGTTAATTATAATTCAATTAATAATAATGAATAAAAATAAAAATTTTTTAAAAATTATATGCTTTGCAGAACAGAATCTATGGCATGTCCCTTCAGTAGTCTACAATGTGACTAACTCCTCATGAGAGAAATAAACTCTACAGCATCAAAATCTGACAAGACCATCAGGCTGATTTTCAGAATTTCTGTTTAGAATAACCTCATAAATTAGTTAAGCACCTGGTTAAGTACGTGTCTGTGCTGCTGTCCAAGAAAAGATGAAATGGTGCCTGAATTTTCCAGACAGTGAAGCTTATCCATGGAAAGCTGGAAAAATATTGTGACAGAGAATGATCTAATGATGACGTTTTTGAACAAAATGGTACTGGGTGGAATTAGCACACAAAACTGTCTCCACCATTTAGTCTTAATTAAAGAGTTCATTTTGTAATATCCTACCGTTGATAATAAAACCAATTAATAGGGAATTACTTCAAAGGTGGGAGTAATTCATTAAAATGAATCTGACAGGCTGTTTGATTAAATTAATCTGACAGTATAATCAAAACCACTGAATCATTTAGTTTATTAATTTATGCCATCAATATTAGTATCTTCGCTTAAATCACTTTCTAAGCAAAAGTCTCTCCAATCTGTAAATAAGTTACTTTTTTAAATTAGTGTTTTCATTTTCTTTTGGTAAATATCCAGTAGTGAAATTACTGGATCATATAGTATTTCTATTTTCAAGTTTTTGAGGAACCTCCACACACTTTTCCATAGTGCCTATACCAATTTACATTCCCAAGAGCAGGGTGCAAATGTTTCTTTTTCTTCACTTATTTGTCAATACTTATTTTTATTTATTTATTTGTCTTTTTTATTTTAGTCATTCTGATAAGAGTAAAATGATATCTCATTGTGGTTTTGATTTGCATTTCCCTGATGATTGGTGATGCTGAGCATACTTTCATGTGTCTGTTTTCCATATATATGTCTTCTTTGGAAAAATGTGTATTCAGGTTCTCTGCCCATTTTTAAATCAGGTGTGTGTGTGTGTGTGTGTGTGTGTGTGTGTGTGTGTTGAGTTATATAAGCCATGTATATACTTTAGTATTATAATATCTCTTATCAATGTTTCATTTGAAAATATCTTCTCCCATTCAGTAGGTTGTCTTTTCATTTTCTTGATGGTTTCCTCTCCTGTGAAAAAAACTTTTTATCTGGATGTAAGGAAACATACCTCAACATGGTAAAGGTCATATATGAAAAACTCACAGCTAACATCATACTCAATGGTGAAAAACCTACAGTTTCTTTCTCTAAGATCAGGAACAAGACAAGATATCCACAGTCACCATATTTATTCAACAAAGTATTGGAAGTGCTAACCACAGCAATCAAACAAGATAAAGAAGTGAGAGGCATTCATACTGGTGATAAAGAAGTTAAACCATGTCTATTGGCAGATGACATGATACTATACATAGAAAACCCTAAAGATACCACCAAAAAAGCATTAGAATATTTTAATTCAATAAAGTTGCAAGATACTAAATTACCATAAAGGAATTGGTAGTGTTTCCATATACTGAAATTAAGTAACTTTAAGAAGTAACAATCCCATTTAAAATTGCACCAAAAGGAACAAAATTCTTAGGAATAAAGTTAAACAAGGAGGTAAAAGATCCTTATTCTGATCAAAGAAATTGAAAATGACACAAATGAATGAAAGAATACTCCATGCTCCATGCTCATGGATTCATGAATCAATATTGTTAGAATGTCCACACTACCCAAAGCAGTGCAGAAATTTAATACAATCCCTGTCAAAATGCCAACAGCATTTTTCACAGAACTAAAACAATAATTTTAAAATTTTTATGGAACCACAAAGGACTCTGAACAGCCAAAACAATCTTGAGAAAGAAAAATAAAGGAGGTATCACAACTCCAGATTTCAAGATACACTACAGAACTTTAGCAATCAAAAGGGTATAGTAGAGACACAAAAAAAGACACATATATTAATGAGCAGAATAGAGAACGCAGAAACAAACCCACACTTTTAAGATTTTAGGGCTTTAGGGTTAATTAATTTACAACAAAGAGGCAAAAATATGCAATGGAGAATAGAGCGTCTCTTCAATAAATGACATTAGGAAAACTGGACAGCTACATGCAAAAGAATGAACTGGACCACTTTCTTACACTATCCACAAAAATACACTCAAAATGGATTAAAGATCTAGAACACAGGCAGTAATTTCTCTGATGTTGGTTGTAGGCACATTTGTCTAGCGATGTTTCCTAAGGCAAGAAAAAAGAGAAAGCAAAAATAAACTACTGGGACTATTCTCAAGAGTTTTTGATCCATTGAAAATATATGTATTTATGTATCATGTGGTTTGATCTTCATAATCTCAGGCTGTAAACAAAAAAAGAAAAAAGAAAAGAAAAAGGAAAAGAAAAAAGTATTCTTATTGGCAAAATTAGTTATATCAGTTTATGGCTTACAACCTGCAAATTTAACTACGCTAATGGATGCATCAGAATCATTAACAAATCAAAGTTGCATTCTCCCTCCTCTGCCTTTATCAACAATTGGGCATATCAACCCCGCCGTAGGCCATCGGTGCATTAGTTTATATTTAGTAAAGTGCATTCATATCAATTGTCCTATATGTTTGTAACAACCAACTCTGAAAGTAGATGAAATATATTTATATTCTCAATTATTAGATATGGATATAAATAGACAAGGAGATAATGTATTCACTTATTCAACAAATATTAAAACCCACAAAGGAACCAGGGTAATGTGCTACAGCTCTAGAAATACAAATAAGGAAAAACATAATCCACACTGTCTAAGGGCTTGTAATGAAGAAAGAGTAAACAGATAAGCATAGAAAAAGAAAAACTACCATTTAGGAAGAACCTCTAAATGATGTGTCAAATTCTGTACTAGTTAGCTTACATACAATATCTACTTTAAATTTCACAACAACCCAGCAAGATAATTTTACAGTTAAGAAAAATTAAAATTTTCAGAGATTAGCAATTAACTCTAAATCCTACAGCCCAAGATCATATTTGCAAACTCACTGCATGATTCCAAAGCTTATTTTCCAGAATAATAATTAGTGCAACAGTGAGTTCTATATTCTCTGATAAAAGAACAGAGTACAACGGGAACTTGGAGTATGGCAACAAAAAGAGCTGAGAAGGTAGAAAAAGCCGTTTTACAGAAAAGAGCTTTTATCAGTGTGGTAGGTGGAATTTTGAAAATGATCTCTGCCCAAAATTCTATGTCTTAATCCCTAGAACCTGGAGATTTAATGACATACTGCTCACACAATTAGATTAAGTTATATGGCACTGTTGATCCCAAGATAGGGAGATTATCCAGATGACCCATATCAAATCATATGAGTTCCCAAAAGCAAAGAATTTTTTCTGACTGGTGGCAGAAAAGGAAATCAGAGATATCCTAAGCATGAGATGGATGCAATGTGTCATGTTGACTTAAAGACGGAGAGGGCCACATGATAAGTAAGGGTGGCAGCCTATAGAAGCTGACAGCTAGCAAGAAAAGGACTTAAGTCTTATAAACACAAGGAACTGAATTCTGCCAACAATTTGAATGAACTTGGAACAGATTCTTTCCCAGAGCCTTCAACTCAGAACAAACTGAACACCTTGATTTCAGCCTCGTGATCCCCTAGGATAAAATTCAAGTGAGTTCACCCAGGCTTTTACAAAACTATAGAACCTATGACAATCTATGACAAACAAGTAATAAAATGTCAATAGTAAGCCTTTACCTTTCAATAAGTACTTTAAATGTAAATCAATAAAATTCTCCAATTAAAAGATATAGAATGACTGGATGGATTTAAAAATAATAAACTCAAACAATGTGCTGCCTACAAAAGATTCACTGTAGCCTTAAAGACATACATTGACTGAGAGTGAAAAGATGGGAGAGGACATACCAAGCATATGATAACCAAAAAACAGTAAAATAATAATAATAATAATAAATCAGGGGTAACTATACTTACAAGTAAAAAAGATAAAATGGAATAAAGAAGGTCATTATATAATGATAAAGCAATGAATATATCAAGAAAAGTTAACAATTATAAATATTTATGTGCCCAACATCAAAGCACCTACACATATAAAGCAAAGACGAACAGAACTAAAAGGAGACATAAATAGTAACACAATAATGGTTGAGGACTTTAATACCTCACTCTCAGCAATGGACAGATCATTCAGAGAATCAATAAGGAAACACTGGATGTGAATAACACTAAAGACCAAATGGGCCTAACAGATAAATAGAGGACATACTATCTAATAGCATAATACACATTTTTTTGAAGTACACATAGAACATTGTCTACGATAGACCATTTGTTAGGCAACAAAATAAGCTTAGTAAATTCGAGATTGAAATCATACCAAATATCTTCTATAACAACATTCAAAGACTCTTAAGAGACTTTTAGGAACAGCTATGTGCCAAAAAACTAGACATTCTGGAAAGAAATGGAAAAATTGTTAGAAAAAGATAACTTATCAAGAATGAATCAGGAAGAAATAGAAAATTTGAAAGACAAATAACAAGGAAGTTAAATCTGTAATCAAATATCCCCAAACAAAGAAAAGTCCAGGACTACCTGGCCTCACTGGTGAATTTTACCAAACAATTTTTAAAATTTAACTACAATCCTTATTAAGGCCTTTCAAAAAAATCAAAGTGAGGAGAAATCACTCACAAACTCATTTCCAAGTCCAGCATTATTCTGATACCAAAACCACAAAAGGACACTGCTAGAAAAGAAAACTACTGGCCAATGTCCCTGATGAATACAAATACAAAATTCACAATAAAATACTGATAAGCCAAATTCACCAGCACATAGAAAGAATTATTCATCATGATAAATTGTGATTTATCCTGGGGATACAAAGATGATTCAACATACATAAATCAATCAATGTGATATATCACATAAAATAAAATAAATGAATAATATGATCAGCACAATAGATGCCAAGAAACTATTTTTCAAAATTCAACATCCATTTATCATAAAAATCTCAATAAAGGAGGCAGAGAATGAACATAATTAACATAATAAAGGCCATATTTGACAAGCTAAGCTCACAGGAAATATCATACTCAATGGTAAAAGTTGAAAACTTTTCCTCTAAAATCAGGAACAAGACACAGTTGCACACTCACACCACTCCTATTCAACATAGTACTGGAAACCGTAGCTAGAATGATCAGGCAAGGAAAACAAATAAAATATAACAGAAACGAAAAAAAAAAAGAATTGAAGCTTCCTCTAGTTGCAGGTGACATGATTTTATGTATAGAAAATCCTAGAGTCAATCAAAAACTGTCAGATCTAATAAATGAATTTAATGAATTTAATAAAGTCACAGGATGCAAAATTAATATGCAAAAATTAGTAGTTTTTCCATACACCTAACAATGAATTTTATGAAAAATAAATAAAGAAGGTGCCTGGGTGGCTTAGTCAGTTAAGCATCCAATTCTTGATTTGGGCTCAGGTCATGATCTCACTGTTCGTGGGATTGAGCCCTGCATCAGGCTCCGCACTAAGAGCACAGAGCCTGCTTGGTATTTTCTCTCTCCATCTCTTTCTCTCTGCCCCTCCCTCTCTCTCCTCTCTTTCTCTCTTTCAAAAAAAATTAACTTTAAAAAAATTAAAAATTAAACATAAAATAAGATAGAAATACATGACCTTTACAATACCATCAAAACAATAAAATAATTAGAAATAAATTTACTAAGTAGGTGAAAGGTCTCTACTCTGAAAATTAAAAGACATTGATGAAAGAAATTGAAGAATAGAGAAAAAAAATGAAGAGTTTCTCATGTTCATAGATTAGAGGGATTATAATGTTCAAATGTCTATACTATCAAAAGTTATCTACAGATTCACTGTAATCTGGATCAAGATTCCAATGCCTTTTTTTTTTTTATAGAAATAAAGAAAACACTCCTGAAGTTTATATGGAGCCACAAGTTTCTGAATAGCCAAATAAATCCTGAGAAAGAAAACAAAACAGAAGGCATCACACTTTATGATTTCAAGCTATATTATAAACCTAGCCATCAAAACAGTATAGTTTTGGAATAAAAACAGACGTACAGAGCAAGAGAACAGAACTGAGAGCCCAGAAATAAACTCAAGCATATACAGTCAATTAATACTTGCCAAAGGAGCCAAAGCTCAATGGAGAAAAGGCAGCCTCTTTAATAAATGGTGATGGGTTAACTGTATATTCGCATAAAAAAAATGAAACTAAACCAATAAACTTACATCACTCACAAAAATTAACTTGAAATGGATTAAAGACTTAAAAGTAAAGACATGAAACCATAAAACTCCTAGAGGAAAACGTAAGAATAAGCTCTTGACATATTCTTGGTAATAACTTTTTAGGTATGACTCCTAAAGCACAAGCAACAAAATCCCAGATAAACCAGTGAGACTATATTTAACTGAAAAGCTTCTGCACAGCAACAGAAACCATCAATAAAGTGGAAAGACAATCTACAAAATGAGGAAAAAATATTCACAAGCCACATATCTGATTAAGGGTTAATGTGCAAAATAAATGAAGAATTCATACAACTCAATAGGAAAAAACAAAGCAAAACAAAAAGCCCAACTAAAAATGGGCAAAAGGTTTGAACAGACATTTCTCCCAAGAAGATATACAAAAGGCCAACATGTAAATGAAGAGATAGTTAACATCAGTAGTCAGGAGGTAAATGCAAATTAATACCACAATGAGTTATCATTTCATGGTTATTAGAATGGCCATCATCAAAAGGACAAGAGATGCAAAATGCTGGATATGAAGCAAAGGAACCCCTTGTGCACAAATGGTGGGAATGTACACTGAGATAGTCACTATGGAAAACACTATGGTGGATGCTCAAAAACTTTCAAAGAGAACTACCACATGATCCAACAATTCCACTTCTGGGAAATCATCCAAAAAAAATGAAAACACTAACTCAAAAAGATATCTGTACCCCAATGTTCAAAGTAGCATTATTTACAATTGCTAAGACACACAAACAACCTAAATGTCCACTGATGGATAAGTGGGTAAAAAATTTTGGTATATACATAGAAAATGGAATTTAGCCATTCAAAAAATAACGAAACAAGGAAATCCTACCCATTTGTGATGACACAGATGGACGTTGAAAACATTATGCCAAATGAAATATTATGCCAAATGAAATAAGAGAGACAAATAATGTATGATCTCAAATTTATGTGGCATACAAACAAACAAAACAAACTTATAGGAAAAGAGAACAGACTTGTGGTTATCAAAGGCAGAGGGGGAAGGGAGGGAGAATTCGAGGAAGGTGGTCAAAACCTACAATTTCTACTTACAAGGTAAAGAAGTACTAGGGATGTGGGCATCTGGGTGAGTCAGTCAGTTAAGCATCTGACTTTGGCTCAGGTGATGATTTCACAGTTCATGAGTTTAAGCCCCACACTGGGCTCTCTGGCTATCAGCACAAAGCCTACTTTGGATCGTCTTTACAAGCACACCCCCCGCCCCCCGCCCCCAACCAGCACCTACTTGCTCTCTCTCAAAAATAAACATTTTTTTTAAGTTCTAAGGATGTAACATAGAACAGAATGACTGCAGCTAACACTGATGTATGATATATAAGAAAGCTGCTAACAGGGTACAAAATCAACGTACAGAAATCGGTTGCATTTTTATACACCAATGATGAAGCAACAGAAAGAGAAATCAAGAAACGGATCCCATTCACAAGTGCACAAAAAACCATAAAATATCTCGGAATAAACCTAACCAAGGATACAAGAGATCTGTATGATGAAAACTATAGAAAACTTATGAAGGAAATGGAAGAAGACACAAAGAAATGGAAAAACATTCCATGCTCATGGATAGGAAGAATAAATATAGTTAAGATGTCATTACTACCTAAAGCACTCTACACATTCAATGCAATTCCAATCAAAATTGCACCAGCATACTTCTCAAAACTAGAACAAACTATC